>NW_026571133.1:17311940-17561940 GCF_026225935.1 Boleophthalmus pectinirostris | reverse complement strand
TGGTGAAAGAGAACCATGTATTTCCTCAAATGTAGATTCAGTTAGGGTATATGAAAAATCTAACATTCCATTTAAAGCTTTAGTATTGATGTTTTTAAAATGTTTTCGCTTCAAATAAGCGAAAACAGTTTGGAATCACATTTCAGTTTACTGTCATCAACGCAGTGACGGCAGAACCAAAATTAATTGAAATGAAAAAAAAGAATATAGTGTCGGCACTCCTGTAGTGCTACGAATGTTACGAATGTTGTTCATGTTAAGACCTACCACACTGTCCCATAGGCTCCCGTCCCGATCTGCTTCAGGTCTCGGTACCGCTCCGGGACTTCCCACGCGGTTCTGTTTACCTCCTGCCGGTAGAAGCCCGTCCTGCTGGAGCGCAAAGCCATAGCTCACTGTGAACGAAACCAGGGCAAGCGGTGCGACTATTCTGCTACTGAAACTTTGTATGCAACATAAGCAGTTTCTCAAACGTCTAACTTCACGTATTCACAGAAAGTTTCAGGAGAATTCCTTCAGACGCCCCAGACACGCATCGGCACACCCCCCTTGCGCATTGTTTTGGCGTCCCTCCTGTAGCCTTGGGCAGTCCCTGGGTGTGTTCACAATGAGATGGGGCAGCCTCAAACATCTGCCCACCCTCATTTAATCCCCTTGTTCCTAGTTTGCGATTGTTTCCGATAATGTGTCTGGAGTGACTGCCAACAGAGGGCGCGCGTATTTTTTATTTTTTTTTAAATTTGATTTGATTTGATTTTTCAGAAAAAATGCCACTTAGACTTAATTCCTTCACATAGCAGTGCCTGAAATAAAATGGGGTTTTACAAATATTCAGAGCCTGTCCCTGTGCAAAAATGTTGTCAAAGGCGGTTGACCGGTGGCTGATGGAGATACAAAAGGCTGAAGTTCACCACCCACGATACGGAGATCATGGCCCTGCTAAATAACTGCTTTTGTTACTTAGTGTTTTGCACCGTAAAACTATTTGCAAAGAAAGAATTACATTCCAGAGAAGTACATATCAAAGCTGATCTGTTGCAATATTCGACAGATCCATTTCCGGCTCATTATTGTTGTGGTGGTGGTATACATATTCTTAATGTTTCTACTGAATGTGGCGTGATTTGTCTGTGTGGGACAATATTTTAGAAACTAAATCATCTGATAAATGGTATAACAATATACAATAACAGATCTTCAGTTAATTTAAGCAGCTAAAACATTTGACCTGGTTCTGTATTTTCACCACCAGATGTCAGTAAAATGACTGAAAACAACAGACTTCACTTCAGCTCTCAAGTAAAATCCGTATACTGTAGTGCGTTATTGCTCTACTTCAGCTAACATATAGTTTAAATATATATCCTTGCCAAATAATTGATTAGAGACATATTGGTATTAAAAAGATTTGTATTTATTTCTCTCAGGCCAAGACTTGCAGATGGATGAAGGCGGCATTCACCTCAGGTAGTCGTGACTACATGCATTTCCAAGTACTCAAATACTCACAGTACATACATACAGTTATAGTATACATTCAGTTTGCAGGTACTATTCACATTCACCATTTACATTGCCCATTTTACACCAAACATTCAAAATAAATCCCAAGTTTTGACACCTCAAAATGAGACAAACAATAATGTCCACCAAAGTGGGTAAAGGCTACAAGAGAATCTTCAGACTGTACCACTGAAAAAAATAATAACAGTTAGGTCATAGGTAGCTTTTTGTGATTTATTTGTTACTTTCCTGTGTTGTTGAAATGAATCCTTCTACTCCTTTAGTGGATTACAAATTTCCACAAAATATCAAATTAAAAGTTTTCAGAAGTAATATTGCAGCCGTTATGTTTTAAGCATTGTATCCAGAATGAAAGACACTACTTAAACATTCAGTGATGAAAAGATTAAACTTGCATACATTTGACATAATTTTTCTTTGCAAATATTAAGTGTTTTATATTGTTACTAATTAATGAACTGAGTGACATAAGGAACTCTTTGGTCCTATGTGTGGAACCTGCACTGGACTGCATTATACATTAGGTAGTCATCTGTTTTAATAACCAGATTTGGGCTCATAACAAATATTTAACTTTTTGGTTATCTGTTATCTGTTATAAGCTACTAAGTCCCTTATGTACAGCAAGGACAGATATTTTTTGGGGAAAAAGTTAGTCATTTAGAATAACATTTGATACAAAGTAATTACAGATAGTGTCAAAATCTCTGCTGACTGCTTAATCTTGTAATATTAAACCAGATCATTTATAAACAAACATTTGGATTGCAGTTATTATGTGGATGAAGTAGTTCAGAGAAAGTGAGAAGTTTCCAACAGTACACACAGACAGACCTATAGTCATATATTTTGTTAATATGAGTTTGGTTCATGCAGTAGAGTATGGTGGTTAATTGCAAAGCAGTTTTAGTGATAATGATGTGATATAGCAGCAAGCCATTGATATACACTGATCAAACATAACATTGTAAACAGGGCTGCACAATATCCCAATCAAATGAAAGTAACACATCACAAAGACTTCATTTATTTCGCTAATAGAATGCCCTCTGCAAAGAACGAAGTATCATGTATTTTTATAGACAAATCAACAAACATGTTCTGAAATTCATGTGATTCTTGTATTAGTTTGTCATGTGATTCTTGTATTAGTTTGTCTTCTCTGAATGCTGGAGTTGTTTGCATTGCGCACTCTGAACAGAATCCTACTTTTTAAACATAAATTGAAAATCAAACTGCAATTGCAATACTTGACACAAAACTGGAATAATTTGTGCAGGCCTAATTGTAATTATCTAAATATATACGGCCCATATAAACAACTGATTAATTATCCTGTTGTCAACCCTTTGATTGGTTCAGGGGCTCCCATTTCTTTCCATTCAGTCCTATATGCTTACAATGCTATGGCTGGCTGTGTATATTCTAGTATTCTAAAGCCATTGTAGTTGATGGTCCATATGTGCTGTCACTTTGGAAATCCTAGAGTGCATTTTTCCTTCTTTGTAAACAGTTTAAGTTGCATCCTTGTATGAATCCTTCCATTCATAGTCATCCCTGAAGTCCAGCTTTCTGATACATTGGAGATTGTCCCAGTATTTTGCTCAGATGAACCTGAAGAAGGCAAAACTGAGCAGGGCATATTCTTGGCCTTGGTCATAGGTTTATAATCATACTCATGTTCCAGTCTTCCTTTCACTTAGAATGAGTTCATAGCCATTAGAGGCTTATTGCTCTGCCTGAAGACTGTCACCACTGCAGACTGGAGTTTTAAAACTGTTCACCTCTTCAAAAACCAACTCTGTAAACATAATAAAGAGCATTACTGGATATTAGCGAATACATATCAATATAGTCTGAGTTCCAGGGCTAATAACATTGAGTTGAATCTAATTTTCAAAACAACTTTAAGCATTCCAACTCACTGGCTTACACTTCCCCCAGATCTGAGTTGTACTGACACATCACTGTGCTTAAAGCGTACTTAAAAATATGCTGTGATCCATAACTTTATAATGAAGTCAACTCTCCGGAACCTCAAACACAAATGCAAGCTTTCACACTTTCAGACCATCTGGTTTCAGAAGCTTAGTGAAATGTACGGTGTTAGTATATTCTATTTATTTATTTATTTATTTGGATTAAGTAATGCAATCAAATATACTTTTATTTATACACTGATACTTTAGATTATATGCACTGCATTACTTGATAATAGAATATGGCCACATAATGTGTTTTATTTTAGTGAATTGCCATGAACAATAAATAACATTATCCAAACTATTTCAAAGATGTAGTGTTCATAATGTAAGTATATAAATCCAATTACTTTATGTTTCTCAATCTGTGATACCACTGATTTTCAATTTTATTTTCTGGTATAATCCTGATTTAGGCCTGATTTAGATCTGGTTGTACAATGTATTTTCTTAGGTGTACTTAGTGCAAAAAGTTAGAGAACCACTGCAATAACTGATCTGAATCAATCCTTCCTTTTTACTGTAGTAACTCTGCGTCGTACCTTTCCATTCCTCTAGGGTGCGGTCTTTGCTCTCTAGAGTTTGGTCATAAGGTGGGGCTTCGGGCTCGTCCTCTGGATCGTGGTACTGTGAGAAGTACGGGTGGGCCAGAGCTTCACTCGCCGAGATCCGCCCATCACAGTCCAAAACCAGCATGCGCTTTAAGAGGTCTACGGCTGTGTCGAAACAGACCAAAGACAGAGTATTGGAAATAGAAGCAGAAATATCCTTTTAGAACCATCTGAAAAGCTATTTGGCATCATGTAGACAGCAACTTGAGATGCAGTGGCCTTTGTGAATTAAATTAAAGACTTTGGTAATCAAATCAACAGCAAATCGATCACCTAGAGGGTTTGCTCCTCTGAAGATCTTCTCCAAGTCTTGTGGGGGCATGTAGGGCAGAGACTGGATGTATTTCTGTGCCTGTAACAAAGCAAAGTTTGGTCAGTCATTTGATTATTTAGCATTTATCAGAATTTGATACAACCTTTTGGCAAGTTAGTCTTGTTATTGAAACTTGTATAACTTTATATCTAAATAATACAACGTCTGTATAGTCCCTCTCATCCAGGTTCTGTGTCCAGTTCATAGAATTAAATATTCTTTTGAAATAAATTATGTAAAATATAAATATGCTGTTGCACTGAGGTGTGAAGCTGTTGAAATGGCTGCTAGCTGTTATTAGTTGGTCAGGCAATTTGAGTGCAATTTGAGGACAAGTCCTGAGAAGATGAAAAGGAAAATAATACAGATTACTCAAATGTGAGTAAATTAAACAAGTCATGTTTTTCATGAAGAATATAATGAGTTTAAAGATATTAAAGACCTGTATTTTATTTTATTTACTGTGGCCCCATTGAGGTATTATTGCTTCTTCCAGGGCGTCCTACTGCTCTTTAAAACATTTATGGATGAACAGAAAGCTAATGCAACACAGTGGATGTGGTTTCTCGTAGAAGAGCTACATGGAGTATAGATAATGCAATAACAATAAATTGTTATCTGACTCTGCTTTCATTTGTAGTGACAAAGTGTTGCTATAGGTTCTCCATCACACCCTGCAGTGACACATACAGACAATTCACTTAACTACTGTGTCCCCAAAGGCTAATCAATCACATCACTTACCAGGTTAGCAGGGGATGGCCATTGATTTAAACATTGTCAAAGTGCACCCCCTCTTTAGATCTATACATTTACACCACTTACATGTTCAGAGCAGATTTTTTGCAGTAGATCTGGTGTTGGGGTCCCCACCACCTCCATGATTCGTTTTAGTTGGTCAATATCTAGTTTCACAATAGGTTAAGGGGAGGTAACGTTAGAACATGCAATTATATACATGCAACAACACATAATAGAGCCCGACCGATATATCGGCCAATATGGGCACCTGGAGACATATCGGCTATCGGCCGATATGCTTGCTGATATGGGCCGATATTTCACGTGGGCATGTTATACCTCGTTATAAAGCTTAGACTCTCTACATTATGTTCATTTAATCAAATTTATAGACAGATCAATGTCCTAATATGTGGCTCCGAATCAGTATTTATTTGCGTAACGTAATGTAATTTGTGTCCGTACTGTCCCTGAACACACCACAGAGTCACGCCACTTCACTCACGTGTTCTTGTTTACACCCGCAGCGGTGCGCAACACTGAGATTATTTTCTTTTTACGAACAATCGGCTTGAGTCTGGATTAAAAGGACTTTTATTAGTGCAGACTTGTGATGTGAGGAGGAGCCTGTGTGAGCGGTGAGTGTTGGAAATACATCGACTTTGAAGCTAGTTTAGGTTATCTGTTAGCGATTAGCTGCTGTAGCTCCCGCACATAAACAGACTGTTTTCTATTGGTCTATTGTAAAGTGACTGTATTGGCCGTATATTTGTTCCTGGACCAGCATTGATATGTAAATGAGCTGTGAATAGACGTGTGAATGATCCACATTTATGCATATAATTAATTACCGCGGTGCGCACGTTTTTACGGCTAAAGGCTAATAGCGATTGTTTATTTACTAGTTATGGGTCGGTCGCGATCGAAGCGGCTCTTAGAGCGAACAACGGGAGCATGTTTCTTATTGGGAGCCGTGTTTTCTCTTTTTCTCACTTTTTCTCTTCAAGCCGCTTGTAGACCCGTAGTTTGACAGCAGCAGCGGCTGAAAACGAAACTTTCAGAAATCTGCGTGTGCATAGGATAAAAAAAAGGTGCATATTTGGCTGCAGTTCAGCATAAAATGAATAAAGCAGGACTAATCTTGGGCTTGAGAGAGAGATGGAGACCGAGTCCCGACACTCAGTCCTGGTTCAGTTCTGGTTTAGTCCTGTTTTACACATGGTTTAAATCTGTTTTAGTCCTGGTTTAGTCCTTTTTCAGTCCTGGTTCAGTTTTGGTTTAGTCCTGCTTGCAACAAAACAATCAAGAGTCGCTTGGGAGCCGAAAGAGCCAGCTGCTTTTGTGAGCCGAGCCAAAAGAGCCGGTTCTCCAAAAAAAAAAAAAAAAAAATGGAATACCCATCACTAGTAGCTAGAATGTGATGCAAAAATGCCATTAGGCCAATCTACTGTATGTAAATATGATGTTAAGTGTCAGAATAACGATAAATGTTGCCTAAATAAACCCAATTTAGAATCCATTAGAGCCAAACCTAAGTTTTTTAAACAATTCAAGATTTACAGTGAATTTTTACATCACTAAATATATCGGCGATTATATCGGCTATCGGCAGCGCCAACTCCCATTATATCAGTTTCATATCGGCCACAACAAAATCCATATCGGTCGGGCTCTAACACATAATAAACTACTTTATTATATGATCTCTAAATATTCCCCAATAATGTTAGTGCCATTGGTGTAGTAGTTAGTAATAGAGGTAAAAGTGAATCAAAAAAAGTATAAAAGTAGTAGCTGATGATATTTAGTAAAAGGATACAGTCAGAACCAGGAAACAGAACCTTTCCTTTTATAAGCTCTCCCATGATGCATCCCACAGACCATATGTCAACTGGAACACAGACAAAATAGTTTAGACATGTAGACAGTGCTCATTCACAGCAGGATTTATAGTATTTTCCTCACCATTCTGGTTGTAGTGCATCCAATTGAGCATGATCTCTGGCGCTCTATACCAGCGAGTAGCCACGTACCCTGTCATCTCATCATCTGTCTGTCGGGCCAGGCCAAAGTCTAAGATCTAAAAATCACAAGTCAACAGTGTTACTTTTTATCTTTATTCAGCAGTTTGTTTAAGTAAAGAGCAGAATATCATAAATGGTGAATCTTACTCTGAGTTCACAGTCCTCATTGACTGCAACGTTACTGGGCTTTAGGTCCTAGGAAGAGGGAAACTTGCTTTGTGAAATATATTTGACCTTATAAGGCTTATTATACTCTTTATTAATAACACATATTTGCAATTACCCCAGCAGAATAATGATTGCTTTTATTAGTGAAGGTTATGTGTTTAATGATTTATTGGCTTACGCAACTGAATAATTTCCTCTATGAAAAAATAAAATGTTCCGATTATCTTATCTTTGTTTACCTCGAGATACTAGTATGCCTATGCAGAAGAACAGAAGAATATTTGCATTTAACATGAAATAAATAAAATTAAACAACTGACAACTTCATGTAACAATAGAGGGAATTCAGTTTACAGACACCAACAAACATGTCACCTCTATAGATTTAGTATGCACATTTTCTACCAGATTACGGTAAAGTAAATATCAGTCATACACTTACTCTGTGTATTAATCCTGCTGAGTGAATGTACTGTTCGACAGCACATGGGCAGGGCAGTGGAAGAGAGGAGGGAGAGGAAAGAAAGGAGTCAATAGGTCAATAGTGCAATTCACAAGAGCAGTCTAAAGAAAAAGTGCTCTGGTTTGCTTTACTGTAAATGACTGGGCTTGCTGGTTAATAATAAGACAAATCAATATATTCTAACTAACACAACATTCATATTGCAATAACGGTACAAAAGTAGTCACCTTTAGTAGTCAACCTTTAATAAGATTGTACCAGGCCCAGTGTTCAGTGTGAATTTTATGAGCATGATTTATTACTAATCCAGACTGGTTAATCAAGTAATAGGTGGAAATATTGTAAGTCCAGCCAGTCCGTATCCAGCCCCACTAGAAGAAACCATCCTAACATCTCAATTACAAGTTAAAGACTGCTGAACTCTTTACTCCCATTGCACAGCATATTGCATATGCAGCAGGTAATTAGTGATGCGCTAAATTACCTTGAGCCCTCGGAGGAGCTGGTAGATTAAAAACTGTACATGTTCGTCCGACAGTCTCTGAAATTTCACAATGTTGTTGAGGTCGGCACCCATCAGGTTGGTCACCAGGTAGCTGTGGTGAAAGGGGAGACAAAGACATAAGAGTGAAGCAGCGTCAGAGGGGAAAGACAGGTTTAAGGGGGGAGGGGAACAGTGGCTGCCATGGAAACCAGCAGACATCTCCAGAAGTGTGTGAACCTCATCAACATGAATGAACCAGCATCAGTGGAGACAAGGCACATATGGAACTGTTTCTTGGACATTCGAACAATTCTTAACTTATAAATAACCTGCACTTTGTAAGTTTTCTGGTGGAGGGTCTGCCACCTTTTTGTCTCTATAAAGATGGTTTTGCTTTGCCTAGAATGTTCCACAATATTGCATTAACGTTATCTATCTTCATAAAGAGAAGCAAGTGTTGCCATGAGGCCAAGATACTGGGAAGATCTGTGGAGAGGTGACCTGCTCAAAGTACAAAGGCATGATTTTCACCTGAATTTTTTGCAATAAAAAAAAAGAAACGTTTTGTTTAATGCACTGCCCCACCAGAAAAGTTAGTTAGTGCATCTTTGTCTTTTGTTCCATTGCTAAATTTAACGATTTGCCAAAATGCCTTACAACAAGAAAGTTATGGATTTACAGTTTAGCTTGCCTTATTTTATCATGTAAAATATAAACTAGCAGAATAGGATATATAAATAGGATCACATTGACTCACAGCTCATTAAAATCCTCAAGAGCAGCAGCAGGTGTGAAGACATCCAGCAGTCCTATTACCTGCACAGACACAGGCAAACAGGGTAGATCTAGACCAAACATGTATTTCTGATATTTTTAAATACTTACAAAAATACCTACATTCTCGTGTTTCATGTGTTTGAGTAACCTCAGCTCTCTATATGACCTCCGACTGTGGATTAGGGACTGGAACGGTCTGGATAACTTCTTCACAGCAACTTTCTGACGCAGCACCACGTCATAAGCAGAACTAGGGAAAGAACACATAAAGAACATATTGAGTTTGGAGTGGTATTCAAAGAATATATCCTAGAATATGCAACTCTTTGCCCATTATTTTAGGACAGGTGTAGAGCAGTCACATCATCATTTTTAGTTTTGGAATCAATACCAATCTGCTGTATCTATCTTCTAAATTTTTTCACTTGCCATTTGACTTTATGTCCTCTATTACATCCAATACAGGCTTTTTCATGGCCAGTGACAATATTGATTTTTTGAGGCTAGATCCACAGACTGAGCAATGCAGTTACTTTTTGCAATAAAAAGTGCAAATATTGGTCAATATATTGGTCTACCTCTGGGAATTCTGGCTAATAGCTTTTAAGTGAAACACTTTTTTACTATAAAACAATGTATATTGTGTTTTAACAGCTTTATCTACTGCCCCCAATCATTTTTGGAAACTTCATTGCAAACTAGGTTAATCTGCAGTTTTTTGGTCACAAACACTTGATTCTATGTTAGTGCAATAGCGTCTGTGATTGTAAGTACTTGGTGACATCACTTTAACCTCAACATCCTTAAATTACCACTTCACCACTTACCACAAACCTTTACATTCCCATAGAGGAGTTGAACATCTTAAACTCTGCTACCTCTAGTGTAACTTCCTGTCTGCTTCCCAGTCCTTTCATTTAATGCTCTCTTTATCACCTGTCACTCTTTTCTGACTCATTAGTCTCATGTAAGTGTATCTTATAACAAGAAGCAAGTGAGTAAAAAAGAAAACAAAAATTGTCAGTCAACTGTACTCTATGGGATAGACAACCAAATAAGTCGATAACACATAAAGAGTGAGAGGATGTGGTTGAACTGGAGAATTGAGGTTGTCAGATTCTGCAAGAACATGGTGTTGTGTTCCTTCTTTTGAAATGTAAATGTCATTCCGAATATTGTATGCCGTATTTTTTCTCCAGTCCGCTCTTGTCTTTGCCAATGTCTCTTCACGCCTGAGAACTGTTCAATGCAATACCGCTGTCATACAAACAGGAAGGAAATGGGGTCAGGATTGAGAAATCTTGCAAAAGCAGTGCACATACAAACCAGGCAACAGAATACATATAGTTTTAATAGCGGCCACAACGATTTCTGTGTGTGGTGTTACGACCCAGCTCTGCTAGGGACAGGGGGAAGTAACAAAATAACCAAGATGTAGAAATAGTAAAACTAAAGCTGTGATTTACTTAAAAGAATTGTAAGGTAAAACTAAAAGAATGATATTTACAAGAATTAACAAAAAGAGGCTCTAAACAGAGTAGCTAAATGTATAACTAAAAGTATGCTAACCAAAACAGGGTATACAAAATGATACAGAAAAACAAAACCAGTCTAAGTCACAAGGACTATAGTGTCTCAACAAAATACACCACGAGAGACACAAAGCCAGCAGGCAAGTCCACAGACAGACAGCTGCCATGAGTGGCAGGGGGCGGGTCCTTTTATAGGGCTGGTCCTCCAGGTGTAGGCCCAAGATTGGTCAGGTGTTATGGCTTCCACCAATCAGCAGGAGGGTCTCCAGGTGCTGTCTTAAATTGAATCCTCCAATCACAGCCATCTGTAGTCGGAGGCTTGCACGCGCACAGAGATTTTTAAAAATATATAGACGGAGCCAGAGGCCCGTGGCCATAACATGTGGTTGCATCATTTATTATGTTTTTTTATTTACTAGCCCAACATACGTTTCTTTCTTTTATCAATATTTTTCTTGACAGTTTTATATTGGCTTTTGGAGGTAACTTAAGCTTATCTTGAAAGTTCCCACTAGTCTGTCATGGGATCGATCCACATCACCCAGAGAATGGTGGAGGCTGACCAGTAGGAGGAGTGGACGGAGAAAAGAAAATGCAACCATATAACATTGCTTGGCCTTATACTCTTATCCTCCAAACTAAAGAAAGTGCTGTGCTATAATACAATGTAATTATCAGTCACCTCACTGTTTATTCTGAAAAACTATTACTTATTATTGTTATTCCCACTTTATTTATTGTATGTAACTGTAGCCTATACCTTTGTTGCAACAGTCCAGGCAGAGTCGATCCATATGGTTCAGTATTCATCTGGTGCCCGGATGCCCCGCCAGGCTCCAGAAGGGCAGCAGCCTGTCTGTCTGATCTGAGCCAGGCCTATCCCTTTTCTGTGCCAGCTTCCATACAAGGGACTACTGCTGCTGCATGGTGAGAGCATGGTCATTGATTACTTCACTTTAGTCATAACATTATTTATCTCTGCTGCTAATGGACTGAATGAAAAAAAAAAAAAACAAAAAAAAAACAAATGTGTGAAAATTTATATTAAGAGAGATTATATGCCTACATATTAATGCAGCCATATTTGCTCATCAAAGAGAGCTTTGTTTTGGTACAAAAATGCTGTAAATTAAAATCTAATTAACTAGATTTTGTTCAGAATGATGATAAAAAACTGGAATAAAGCCACTAAACTATTTGAGCTTTGAAAAAAGTGTCTTAAAATATTACCTTTTTAAATTAGGTTTATACCTTTTCTACAAGTTTATTGACTGAACAGAAGTCATCATTTGAAATTCATCTTAGAACAGCCATAATTTATATGATATAGCTACCTTTCCAACTCTCCGATTCAGATGTTTGAGGGAAGAAAAAATGGCAAAGCTTACTCAGAACGTGTGCAGAAATATTTGATGAATCAATAACATGCAGTTTAGCCAAGATTACATGGCTGTTTTAACAGACACATGCAGCTTGCATAGATTTGTGTCAGACATATGATTAATTACCACAAACCCAGTGTTGGTCTGTTCTCAGTCTATCACCTTCAAATAATTGTGACAAGCAAAGACAACAATTTTGACATGAGAAAACCAGGCAGGCGTGTTTGATTCATTTTATCCAAATGGAAGGCTTCATGCCAGCTCTATATTATATGAACAGATGTTACATTTTATTCGGAGAGCACATAAAACAGCTGAGATGGGCCCACTGCATATGTTTGCTATATACACAGTGTTGGGGAGTAATGGATTACATGTACCGGAGTTACGCAATCAGAGTACAAATTATGAGTAACTGTGTTCAGTTACAGTTACTGTTTCAGTGAGTGGTAATTGGATTACAGTTACTTTGTTGAAATAAATGGATTACAAGGCAGTATTTTCCTGTTTTTACATTTTGGGCTAAACCAGGACTAAAACCAGGACTAAACCAGGAGTAAAACAGGACTAAAACAGGTCTAAACCAAGTCTAAAAGCAGGACTAAACTAGGACTAAACCAGGACTAAACCAGGTCTAAAAGCAAGTCTAAACCAGGTCTAAACCAGGACTAATCCAGGACTAAACCAGGTCTAAACCAGGACTAATCCAGGACTAAACCAGGTCTAAACCAAGTCTAAACCAGGACTAAACCAGGTCTAAACCTCAACTAAACCAGGTCTAAACCAGGTCTAAACCTCAACTAAACCAGGTCTAAACCAGGACACCTAACAGTAGGTGAACATAATTTCAGGCAGCAGTGATCTCATATAAAAATCATTTCTCTATCAATAATATTTTTAATATGATTAAGTAAAGACTGGGCTTCTTATTTTCTTTTATCAGATAAAACAAAACATCGTATGTTCAGATCCTTGTCTTTGCTTCTCTACAGTAAAAAAAAGTCTGTTCATGGAGACTTGGGCTCAACAGACAATTTGAAGAGAACAAACATGAATTTTCAGGATGTGGTTGCTACATTCATGTCATTTTAAAAAGCATGACAATATCAAGTAATCCAAAGTATTCAGATTACGTTACTCACTTTAAGTAATTTAATGGATTACGTTACAAACTACATTGTGGGGGATGTAATCTGTAATCTGTAGGTGAATACATTTTAAAAGTAACCTTCCCAACACTGTATATACATGTCAATTATATTCTCCTAATAGAAATGCATGAGTCTTGAATGATAACTGTACAGATAACACATTGTTTTAGCTTTCATAATAATTTGGGAAATTTTATTGGTACACACATTGGTAAAAACAGAAGTTCCATCTGAAATTGGTAGTAATATCAACTGTAGTATTTGCTGTTGTGAGAATAGGGCAGAAGTACAAAACAAGGAACAACTGTACTAGTACACAGATAGTATACTTGAGTAATAGAAACTATAGGGTTATTCAGTATTGGTATTTCAAACTTCATCTTCATCTGGGTACACAATATATAGCAAAATGTATGACCAGAAAGGAAAAAAATATAAGCAGTCAAAATTGACAAATTGTAAAATTTGTGCTTGGGTTTACTGAACATTGCTCCACTGAATTACATAATTCTGTTCAATCCTACCCTAAGATCCACAGCATCTGTCTCGTCTTGGCTCTAAAACAAAGAAAACAACACATGATCCTAACATTCTCTGTTCACAGTCCCATAAGAGACAGCACAGTCAGGGATGCCATTTTTACACAATGTAACAAAAATATTCCACCCTGAAGAATAAAACAAATATTCTGAAGAAGGAGTATATTGGAATTGCAAGTCAACACTGGATATAATAATCACATCTTTTAATATGACATTGCTAACAAGCATCCAAATTAGAATTAATGTACTGCTATTTGCCCAGGTTTTTGGTGCAACCAAAAGGGTCTATGTCACAGCACCCCTCCCCCTGCCTGTGCTAATCAAGTCATCCCATGAGAAAGTCAATGACAATGGATGGAGATCAGCCTCAACAATACAGGTCAGACAGGGGGACCACTGCAGGAATGTGCTTTGTAACCGATAGCATCACACTATAACTATAACTTAACTTTACACATGGAGGCATCAAAGGTCCTGTACCATCTACCTTGCCCCAGTACAGATATTATACAAGTAGCTATTGAGATCAAAATAAGTCTGCTGCTTGCTGTCTGCATCTAATTATTAAGTATGAGTTAGCATGCTAGTCATTGTTAGCTTTCCCATCATGGCAAAACTCTGCTCTGGTCTCTGAGAGTTCGGAAAAGCACTTATAAACTAACTGTGGTGAATAATTGGGATGCTTAGAATGCATGTGGTAAGTGAGGGCTAACTTTAGATAACTGCTTTTAATCACTTTTTCCCTTTTTTCAGACAATAAAAATCAGGTACAGCATCTTTACACACATCTATCATGCATTTATTTGATAACAGGTGTTTTTTATTGCCAAAATCATAAAAAACATGCAATCTTGCTGTGAACACGTCACCTCTCCACAGATTGGAACTGTAACCTGGTTCGGTGGTATCACTTGCTTGTCACCAGGGAATGGAGACTACACTCCAGGCAAAGTAATATCATCTCAGTGAAGACAAGAAATGCCCACCAGAAAAGTTACATAGTGCGCCTTCAAAGGTCTCATATTTATGTTGTCTCCTCATCAAAAACATAACTGGAATTGTATTTGTTTCATTCACACATTTAAAACACAAACCCTGCATATTTCAAACAGAAAACACTCTGTTCAAGGTTTTGATATCATGTGGTAATTCAGGAAGTGCTCCACTGTGTTTTTAAACTCAATTCATCTTCACTAGAATCATTTTGATAATTTCAGCCCTAGAAATGCCAATCTCTACTGAACTAAAGGTAAAAGGTAGCTGTTAACTTGAAACTTACCACTACATGACATCACAAGGTGGAACAGAGCATTTTGAGCTTTGGAGATGTAGACAGACTAACAATAAAGAGTTACTAGTTCACATGTGTAAAACAAAATAAATTTTTAGGTATTATCACATGGCTTAAAGCTCACAAGAGTCAATTTGATGTAATATAGGACCTTAAGTGTATTGCAAAAAGTTTTGATCCAGTTCAAAAATAACATGACTTATTCCATGTCTCTATCTAATTATATTATTGTGTTATTTGTGTTTTGACCTTGGATAGCCTTGGCTATGGCTTGACTAGGCCTCTTGAAGTGCTTAATACTTTCTCAAATTGTGCACGGCGTGAAAGTTTGGAGAAAGAATCTTTGCTTGGGGCAAAAGAGAAGTAAACAGGCTCTGTGGCTGATGGTTAAGACAGTGGTTATTTTACATGCTGCAGAGTAAATACTGGATGAATTGTGCAAATTGAAGATGCGAAGTCAATATAATTTACTTCAGTGATGATAAGCGGCTTGCTCTAAAGTGCAGATAGTGTGCATAACATTCTTGGATGTAAGAGCTGCATGGGAGGAACTAATGATCTATTTCTCTGGCTAATATGGCAGTTTGAGGCTGAGCTATTCCGAGTGCACTGTATAGAGTTTCACACTGGACTATACGCAATGGGTGTCCATGTACAACACCAGCTATAAAATCACTTAGCTGTAAGGTGTGCAAGTGTACCATTGTTTAAATAAACAGAGAAAAGTGTGTAATGAGAATAGAGAGAATAATTAGACTAACATTGGAGTGCATCCAGATGAGAGTGGAGTAAGATATTCTGTAAACTAATCTGAGATGAAGCCTAGAAGTAAATTTTGTACAATTAGAGGTTATCAGAATTTTACTATCTGACTTTTTGGAAAAAAAAATATAGCCTTTTAGAAAAAAAGGATGCCTTTTTGAAAGAGTAATGTATAGAAAATAGTGCCTATGGTTATTAATATTATTGTACTGGCTATGCTAAAACAAAAAAGATGTTTGCCCACATAAACCTACATTTATAGGTGTTATGAGAGACATAGATCTTGCTACATGCTTACAAAAAAATCATACAGCATTGTATTATTGATGCGGTCATTTGAACACACTCTTGGAAATAAATCACTATTTCACTCCACAAATCATTCCACCTGATAAACCACACCTCTTATTCTTTTGATGCATACCTTGAAACTGTCCAAAGACTGACATAAATTTAACAGGAAAAAGGAACCTGTTTTCCTATATGTGCCAATACTATGACCAAACTAAAATGTAAGCAAACTGCATCTAAATTGCTCTACAGATTTACTACCTCCTCAGATCTTATCCTCTTTCCCAGCACATTCCCAGCACACTTTCCGAGGTATACCGCCAAAACAAGATCCACTGACAGTAGTTATCACTCTCACACTTCACCGTGGAAACCTGAGCCTAATGCCAGAGATATGTCTGACAAAAGTGTACAACAAGATTAGGTGTACAAGATTATATTAGGTTAGACAGAATTTTGTACCACCCAGGTATACAGTGTTTTTAATAAAATAAATACATATCTATTATTCCAAAATCTTAATTGGAATAATAACTTGATCACTGCATGACAAACTAATCTAATCTAATCTTTTCCCAAAGCCAAGTTGATCCAAATGTTGCAGATCTTATTGTTTTCACTGCCGGTTTCAGATATTTCCCATATACTCTGCAAGTCGAATTGGTCTCCAGCCAGTTCAATGTACTTTATATAGATTACTAGAAGGAAATAGACTATTTTAGAAACAGCTAGGCTAATTGAACATTTGTAGGAACATTACTGTCAGCCAATGATAGACCACAAATGCAGCAATGTAGCTTTAACGGTTTGTCCAATCACATTAGACTTGTGGTGAATCTAATGGTCATGTATGTCTTTTGTAATATGGCTCTCACATCGACTTTGAAATCACTAAAAAAGATACAATTTCACAGTAAGATGAGCCACATAGAACAGCCAGTTACACATTTCTCTTCTTTACTGTAAAATGTGAATGCGTAGACCTAGTTAAAGGTGCATTAAGCAACTTTTCTGGTGGAAGGTCCACTACCTACTTGTCTCCATGGAGATGTTGATTGTTTTGCCTGGAATGTTCCATGTTATGACATTAAACATATTCATCCATTTATTCATTAAAGGTCTTTCTATTGCTTCTGTGAATGGAGACGACTCTCCACAGATCTGAATTGTAATGTGGCGTAGTCATGTCACCTGTGTGTGTCTCCCTTGTGATAGATTTAATCTGTAGTGTGAAAGATTCAAGGAATTACAATTCCTGGAGGCAAACAGGTGGCAAACCCACCACTAGAAATGTTACACACTGCACCTAAGTGATCATGTAAAATTCTAAATGCCTTATACTTTTAGGTGGTTTCAAGGTTTAGAAAATAAAGTTTTACATTGAGGATTGTTGAGGATTCTAACCCTGAATGCAACTGTCAACATTTGCTTTAGCAGGCTATAGAGTAGTCTTCACTGAAACCCCATGTTTACATCAATATTACAGATTATTCATTTAAACAAAAGCATATTTAATTCATAATCTGTCATAAATTACCACTGTACTGTTAAATTATTTTGGTGTTACAAAGATGTCTATTTCATTATCAGATGTGTAAAAGTATCTTCCAGGCTACAGTGCATTAACCAGACTACTTCTAGTCATATCTGTTTTATTAGTTTATTTTATTTTCACCACCTTAAAACTCAACATAAGAATTCCCCCCATAAATAAGAAAATGTATATGTTTGTTAACCTCCATTGGAGATTATTCCAGAAATGACTTGGGGACATTTCCCATCTAAGTACACAATTGGAACAACACAAATTGATTGAGTTGACATAAAGACCTATAGGTTTTCGATTCAGTCTACTACACAAGCTAATTACGCACTGTCAGTGAGAACAACAACACTGTTAGACAGCGGACCATAGGCTTGGCACTGCTGCGCTACTGCATCATACCACCAGCCTGTGTCTCCTAAAATACTGTGCTAGTGCCTCGCCCCTCTCCACACGCACCGTGCCCCAGACAAACACTCACCACACGGAGCCGTACGCCCCGGAGCCCACCGGCGTTAGGTTCTGATAGCGCTCCGGTACCTCCCAGACGGTCTTATTCAGCTCCTGTCGGTAAAACCCCGGTCTGGCAGACATGTCCACGCGCTAAACAAAACACAAAGGGATGAAATATAGAGTGAGCGGGAAGGAGAAGGGCTGCACGGGAGAGACCAGGGTACATGGAGCGGAGGATGGGCTGCTGACTGCCGCCACGGCTACTACCGCTGCTGCACACGCGCTAGAAGCATCTCTTTAACTCCCCCTCTCATCTCATACGCCTATTGACCAGGAAAAAAGTTGTCAGTTCTTTTTGCCAAAATCATAACAACTGCAGTCAAGCCAATATGCTTTCTTATGCAAAGAATCCTAAAAAGCCATATGCAAAAATGAAATACATCCTATTAAATAGCCTAGATGTAGGCTAAAGACATTTCATGTCATGGTTAAATTTGCGTGAAATGCGAGACTCTAACGACATCTAGTGTTAAACATTTGTCAGTGAAGTTCTACATTTTGAGACTCAAAAAGGAAAGGAGTTGTGAGATTATCATTCCATGCATGCTACTCTCTTCATACAGTATACGTGAGGAAAAAATAGGTAGTAGCACGGGTTGTAGTTCCATTTGGATCCTCATTATTTTAGTTTGACAGTCATAGGGCAGCCTGCTCTCAGGGTGAGAGCCCAGTGTCCTGGTTTGGTCCTGGTGTGATGAGCACAGAGGTAGCAGAGCTGAATGTTCTCTTTTGAATTGATGAGACAGTGCTGGTGTAGTGACTGAATAAAGCACCATTAAGGTGTTATTTAAATCCAGTGCATTGTTATTGTAATAATAATTGCAATGTAAGTGTAACAAATTCACAAAAACTTATTTCCTAAAGGAAATTACAAGAACATGTTATTATTACGGCCCCAGGCCTTAGTTCTAATTTGTTTGTGTAATTTTTGCCGTGTTCTCTTGATTCCTGCTGCAGGAGCCCTGGTCCATGATTGGTGGGGCAGGTTGACGTCTCACCTGTAGCCACCTCCCCCTATTTAAGGAGATTACTAGCACCTGTTCGGGGCTGCTGGCCTTGGTGGCCAATATACTATTTTGGTTTCGTGTATGTAGTTTAGCTTTGTTCTATTTTGTGCCTTTTTTGATTTGGTCACTCGATTCTGCTTGTGGGTTTATGTGGTTTAATTTGGGAAACTTGTGTTTAGTTTAGTGTGTGTCCCTTAATTTCACCTCTTGTTTTTTGTAAGCCTGCGTGACCCCTTTTGTGGCAGAAAACACTGTTTATTCTGTTGTTCTGTTTCTTAGTTTAGGTTGTTTTCTGTATATTTTAGTCTTTTGTTAATTTATCTTTACATTCCTGTTAATTAAACATTATTTAATTTATTCCATTTTACATCTTGGTTTTATTTTTTTGTTACTTCCCTCACCCCAAACGAGCTGGGTCGTAACAGTTATTTATAAAGTACCTCATAAACACTATGGAAGCTGAGGTATAACTGGAGTAGTATTAGTTATATTAGTTACATTTTAGTGTTCTGGAGGGAATATCGTTTCCATGGAGCTGTTACTGGAATGATCCTGAGTATTAGACGTTTATCTTGAATTGATTCAGTGGATTTTTTTATGATTCAAATCTGCCTTGAAAAGCATTACGTTCTCATACTGAGCAGGGTCGCATCTCTAGAGAAATGTTTTGTAACTTTGACCTTATGATGTCACTGGACTTGTCACCTAATGCCATACTGTGAAACATTCTAAGCAAGGCAATTACATCACCAGGCAGTGGTGTACACCCCACCAGAAAAGTTACATAGTGCACCTTTAAGTAGGTTTCTTTTGCCTCTGCGATGACCTAAATTAGATAACTATAAACACTGGGCAT
Source organism: Boleophthalmus pectinirostris (assembly GCF_026225935.1). Classification (NCBI taxonomy): domain Eukaryota; kingdom Metazoa; phylum Chordata; class Actinopteri; order Gobiiformes; family Gobiidae; genus Boleophthalmus; species Boleophthalmus pectinirostris. Next base: position 17,541,983 of record NW_026571133.1, on the reverse strand, counting down.
ACAATTATTTATATGAATAGGTCATATAAGTATTAAAGTAAATAATATACTGCTCAAAAAAGTTAAAGGAATACTTTAAGAACATGTCTGATCTAAAAAAAAACAAAAACTAAAAAATATCAGCCTACAGAGTGCTCAATTTTATAAACACTCTGAAAATCAAACTGAAATAATTGAATTTCAAAACTGAATTTCTGTAACTTTTCAATATTTTGCATGTATCCATGTTTGACAACGTTGTGGCATGCTCCTAATGAGACCACGGATCGTGTCTTGTGGGTTGTCCTCCCAGATCTGTGTGAGCGCATCACTGAGCTCCTGTAGAGTCTGAGGACCAACCTGGTGGTGTCTGATGGACCCAAACATAATGTCCCAGAGGTGTTCTACCGTGTTTAAATCAGGTGATCATGAGGGCAATTCAATTGTATCTGTAGGAGATAGGACTGGTGCACTGTGTTGTTGAGGGTGTGGGTATGTTGCTCTGGTGTAGAGGGGGTGGGGCTCACATGGGCAGGTGTACGTGCATATGTGTGTGTGTGTGTGTGTGTGTGTGTGTGTGTGTGTGTGTGTAAGGGTGTAAACATGCGCACTTACCTGTTACTCAGCTTGGTTGAAGGTCAGGGCTGGGTGGCAATTTGACCACCACTATTCCTCTATACTTACCCTTTATTTTCCAACTGGTCCCATCCATTTTCTTTGCTGTGATAGATATGTCAGATATGTGTCCAAAATGCATTCTGGATCCCAGCATATCTGTTTACAATCATCTCCAATCACGTCACAAAATTATGACGTCAGGACCCACTCTGATCTTCTCGAGCGGCTATAAGGTTGGTCAAGAAGTTACTATAGTATCAGTCCCTTCATCCTTCAGGTACTGCCTGCGTACTCTTGCCACATGAGCCCGAGCATTCTCGTGTATCAGGAGCAACCCAGGACCTATTGTGGCAGCGTATGGGAGTCAAGGATTTCATCCCAATACCTAATGGCAGTCAGACTGCAATTTTCTAGCCGGTCTGGGTGTCCATCCATACATATACCTCCCCAGACCATCACTGACCCACCACCAAACCACTCATTCTGAACCATGTTGCAAGCAACATATCATTCACCTTTTCGTCTCCAGACTCTGTCATATTACAGGTGCTCAGGGTGAACCTGCTCTCATTTATGAAAAGCACAGAGCAGCGGTGGAGGACTTGCCAATTGTGGTGTTGTCTAGCAAATGCCAATGGAGCTCCAAGGTCTTGGGGGTGAGCACAGGGCCCATTACAAGACATGGGGCCCTCAAGTCCCCCTCATGAAGTCTGTTTCTGATTGTTTGGGCATATTCACACCAGTGGCCTTCTGGAGGTCATTCTGTAAGGCACAGGCAGTGCTCAACCTGTTCCTCCTTGCACAAAGGAGCAGATATGGGACCATCCTGCTGATGGGTTGAGGACCTTCTACAGGCCTGTCCCTCCCTCCCATAGAGCAACTGCCTGTCTCCTGAAATCTCCTCCATGTTTTGGAGAATATCCAGCACGTCAGAATGTGCCATCCTGGAGAAGCTGGACAATCTGTGCAACTTCTGTAGGGTTAAGAAATGGTCTCATACTCCCATACTCTTGCCAAAGCCAGCACTAGTGGGACACCAGCCAAAAAGGACCAAGAAGAAACTTGAAAGGGCCTCTGCATGCAAAACCAGTCCTGTTTTAGGGGTTGTCTCATTGTTGCTACATCTTTTGGTTCCTTTTGTTAAATGCCTCACGTCTTACAACATTTAGTGACCTAAAGTTAAGAGGGGTGTCAGGAATTGCCCTTTTGATGTGCCTGTATATGACATGTCAGAGTCACTAGGGTCGCTGTGCTCCTGTTGTTTGATTGATTCGGTGTATTTTTAGGCTTCCCAAAAGACACACTGGCAAATGTAACTACTTTACCATTAGTACACATGACAAAAACCGTGACAGCTCTGCCTCTGTGCCCTCTGCTCTGACCACAGCTCATTTATTTGGTACTGCCAACCAGGACTGACCTTGTAACTCAACTTTTGACCAAAATTTAGCCTAGTTTTGTCCTTGTAAGAAACAGTTGTGAAGTTATGAAAATGCTAAATGTGACACAAAATTTGTGCTAAATGAGACAGAATAGTTGCAATTGATTCCTAATGCAATCAGCACAGACCGTTACATTAATTAGCTAGATGAAGTTACTTAAATCAGTTCCTATAATTACGTTTATTTATTTATTTTATTTTTTATTTTTTATAAATAAAAAGAGGAAAATTACTGATCATTATTGATTTAACTACGTCTGAATAAGTGCAAGATAGATATGTTTTAATACCATGCTGTGTGTGCCCCCCTAAATACCTTGTATTTTGATTTCTTATACAGAACTTAGCCAGTAGAGGGCAGTACGTGCATAGGGTATTGAAATTTAAAACTACTGCTGCTCGAAAAGGTTTACAGATTGCAGACACAGTCGTTGTTCAATAACTTTAATTGTGACATATAAAATAAACAAAACCACTACATGAAATAGCATCATAGTGTCATAGTATCTACTCTCAATCCTGACATATCTGTGGTGCACATTGTGGGTTGGAGGTGACCCCTGTCCCTATAGGTGGTCTCTTTATCCAGAAGGCAGAGGACATGCATTAGGCGACACTGTCATCAGTCATTAGTTAAATGTTCAACTGGAGTTTTCCTGCAGGATTTCGCCTAATTTTGTCCTGTAGCTCTCCCTGTAGCAGCTGTTGGAGTCCTGCTAATGACCCACACTCTAGCCTCTCTGTGTGATGTATGCTGCTAGCCACAGACTTGGGCATAATGGCAGTTATAAATGTGATTAATGTGGAATCATATGCAGTGCATTTGTGTTAGCCCATGCAGAAGATGCTCCAGGCCTTAAAATAATAGCAATACAACAAGACACGAGAGGACCAAATGTAATAATTTATTTTAAGTGTGAAAATACTTGAATAGCATTGTGTCATCTTAGCAACTATTAATCAATATAACTTTACCTCCAAGGAGCAATTTAACCTCACAAATTAAATCAGAGGAGTTAAATCACAGGTATAACTGGAATAACTCAAACAAAGGTCTCAATGTAGCTCAAGTATGGCCAGCAGAGTCTGTGTAAGGGCAATTTGAAAGTATTAACACCCCTCAGGACAGAAGTACCCCTCCTTTGTGTCCTGCAGTATGAGCATCACAGTCAGGGCGAGCCGGGTGATCTCAGGTATCATACTGTATCAGGTCTGTCCACTATCATCCACTGGCCCAATCAAATAAGAGGATAAGTAAGAACACATTGAGTTCCTTGGTGATATCTCTTCGCCTGACTGTGGTTACAATGTTATGCCTTCTTGTGTATCTTTAAATAATGATTGCATTTTCTCTTTGTATATTTTTGCACTTTTTTTTCCTTCATCTGGCCTCTGAGTGAACTTACCGCCTGCTCCTCAGCACAGTCTGTAAAGTTTAGTGGAGACTTACACCCACACTCTCCAGAACCTGCTGTCTAAGTCTTTGGGGCCACATTGTCTGCTGCTTATTCACAGAACTCAGCAAAGAACAACTTTTACTGCATTTTAATAAGCAATGCTTTCCAGAGACAGGAGACGCTGCAGCAGCAAGTGATTCAAAAAATAAAGAATTAGTCAGCCTTATTGTTTTTTATCTGATAAAAATAGTCAACTTTCTTTTATTTCCTTATTTAAAGGTCCTACAGGACACACAACAGACTCTTGTGAGCCTTTAACCTTGTTAGAATGTTGTTTCTTCATCAAAAACATACCAGAGGTTGTGTTTTGTTTCATTCATACGTTTGGGTAACCCATTATTGTTAGGCTGTCTACATCTTCAAAGCTCAAAATGTTTTATTCCACCTACTGATGCCATTTAGTAGGAGTTTTAAAGTTAAAAGCTATCTTTTACATTTAGTTCAGTAAAGATAGGCCATTCCAGGGCTGAAATTATACATATGGTTCTAGTAAAAAAGAATGGAGTTTAAAAACACAGTGGATTACTTCCTGATTTACTACATTACGTCACAAGGTGCAGTGTTTTCAGCTTGTGTTTTCAAACTTCATTGATTAATTATTTTAAACTATGTAAGCAGCCATTCCCCAACTAATTCACATTCAGCTTGATAAACAAGAACAATTTTCCATAATAAATACGTCTTATATGAACATACTGAATTTCCTTGTGGCCTGGTACAACCAATTTATGCAAAACAGTATTTCAAATGTTGTTTAAGTTATTATCCTAGCTCGGAGGCTACCACAAAACTTGCATTGCAGTAGCCTTCCAATCACTGTCTGAGGCAAAGGGGGGGACCTCCTGTCTACCCCAATGACACTAATAGTAACACTAACATTAGCCTGTGAACCATTAGCCGAGCCGATGATATAACATCTAAAAATACAATACATCTCTTCTCTGAGACAGTTAGCAGTCATCAAATATTAAAAAGTGCCATGTAAATGAGTTGAAACATAATGAAAGAGAGCCACTTTAGCTGCCTAATGCCCCTGTATATCTGAGTGATGTATGGGACACGAGTAGTTATGTTAATGAGCTCATTAATTACAGCTAATTTACATTCATTACCAAATAACTCCATGTCAGCACTCACATAATGACCTCAACTTATTAAGGAGTTTGGAGAAGAAGAATTTATATATCCTCTGCAAGTATCCCCAAAACTGCTTCTGGGTTTTCCCTTTACTTTAGAACTATACTATATAATACTGTTACCTCATCAAAAACGTCTGGAATTGTGTTTTGTTTCATTCATACACTCCAGGTATTTGAATCTTGATTTCAAAGATAAATTAGGGCTTTCTGCAAAACTCTAAGACTAAGTGTACCTCGATGAGTTCTTTATCTTCAGACAAATATCCATTTCCTTTGATCAGCAGTTCCCCAACCATGGCACATGTAAGCAGAATGACTAAGGGGGTATGTAAATAGGTCTGTGGAAAAAGAAAATTTATATTGTCATTATTTTTGTTTTATTGATTATTTTGTTAATTTTATCTACCAGACCAGTCTAAATGTTGAAGAAGTAAAGTACATGTTTCATTTTAATAATCCTGTAAAATGTATACTAACTATTGTGTATGATGTGTGCAGCATGCTGACATTTTTCAGGGTAGGGGACTGTGACCGATCATAAAGAGTGTCAGGGGGTACACAATTATAAAAAGTTTGGAAACCACTCCAAATCATTTGATGTGAAAGACACCAAAAGTTCAGTACACCAAAAGTTGCTATCATAATTTTCAAATTATACAAGGAGTCTCTACGAGTGTGAGTTTGAAAGGAAATAGCTGTTTGTGGCTTGAAATAACTGAACATTTAAAATACATGAGCTTATTTAGCTGTAAGTTGATCAACTCCAGGTGCTAATGCATTCAGAGGGGCTGGGGTAGTATATTGGGTGACCAAGTTCAGTTTAATCTAAACTGTATATGTCACCTAAGAAATATGGGCTATTTAAGCCTCAATAACTGGGGCCACCTCAGTACAAGAATTCCCGTTCATTGAGCACACACTTCCAGAAGTCACCAGACATCTTTTATATAACAATGAATAGCTGTAAAGATTACATTGAAAAAACAGCTATTTTTATCTCCTTGATTAGCTGTACAGAATGAACACGCTTGTCTTACATGACAGTAATGTGTTCGCATGGCAATCAAAATGTCATTCTCAAACCTGTATCATTAATACATGTACATTACCCTGAAGACTGGGTAGTCGTCAGATAAATGCAGCTCTGTCATAAATCATGAATATGTGTCATTTCGCATGTGGCCATCCATCAGGCCAGTTCTATCTAATGCATGGACACACCCTGACCCCTGCACTGGGACATGGAAGGGTTCTGGTCTTCCCATCAGTCACACAGGCTGCCAATGAAATATACACCAAAGCTTATACAACACTGTTCCTCTTTTATTTTTAGTGCTATTTCTGTCTTCAGATAATGTTTAAAGGTGAACTGTGTAACTTAAAAAAAATAATAATGGATTTTTTTATATAGCACCTTTCAAGACACCCAAAGCACTTTGCAGTTCATTGACTTCACACTCAATGGTGGCAAGCTACTATTGTAGCCACAGCTGCCCTGGGGCAGACTGACAGAAGTAAGGCTGCTAATCTGTGCCATCAACCCCTCCAACCACCAACACACACACACACACACACACACACAATGTAGGTGATGTGTCTTGCCTAAGCATACAACAGTTTTGTTTTGCCACTGGTGCCCCAGTGTGGCACCTGGATTTCCCAGTGGTCTCCCATCCAAGTACTACCCAGACCCAGCCTTGCTTAGCTTCACAAGCTGGTATGACTTTTCTGCTAGAGAGTCTGTCATCAGCTTCTCTCTATGAAGATGTAACGGATGTTATGGATGTTATGGAATGTTCCACTGTATGGCATTACACTTATTTATCTCTACGGAGACAGCAAGTGACACCATAGGACCAAGTTACATGACATATCTGTACAGAAAGAATGCAAGTTTTTAAGTCAATAAAAACCCATGTTTCTGAGTAAATGCAAGATGGATACATTTTGATGTCATTGTGAGATATTCCAGACAAAGCAACATCTTCATGGAGATAAGCAGGTGGCGGACCCTCCACCAGAAAAGTTACACAATACACCTTTAAATTTTAAGGTTTGAGTCTTTTCTTACACTGTTGTCTCCTGAATATGAACTCAGACATTATTCTCTTTTACTTGTCATCATTATAGACCAGTCAATCAAAACACAACCTTTGGGGTAAAGAAATAAATAGCTGGGTTCTCAAACTGCCACCTCTATAATATATTTATTTACTGTGTTACTTTGCTAAATTAGGTTCTTGGTGCTGTCTCAGGTAAGAAAGGCACAAATAATAGAGTCTACTCATGCACCACAACATCTCATCTCCCTCTCCTCTCTCCTAACTTCCTACACAGAGCACTTATTTCCTGTTTCTTTCTGTGGCCTTGTTTCCGTTTTAATTACTCCGAACCTTTTAACTACATGTTGGGCCAGAAGTAATCATATCATGGTCAACTGTCTCATTTGTACAGAGAAAAAGGTGGAGGTAATTGAATGGGTCGAGTATCAACACTGAGAGGAAATGTGTGGACTTTCTGTGTTTATCAGTACCATCACTTTGCTGTTTATCTACCTGTCATGGCAGTTTAAGAAAAGTTGGATGCTCATTTTGAAATGTTGAGAAAAGTGTAATGGTGCTTTCTCCTCATCGTGTCATCAACTTTGCTTTGTTCTATTTGACTTACATCCTTGTGTGAAATCCTTACAGTATATTGACAGAACCATTAAAGGCAAAAGAGGCCAGAGAGATATATATTGGCCAGTTCGTTGGCGACTGGATTAGAATAGTAAATGGTCTGATTTTATTTTGCACATTCCCACGTTGAAGGCACTCAGCGTTATTACATCAAGGAACCACTCACTGATTCACACACACATTCGAAGCGAGGTGGGTTAAGTGTCTTGCCCAAGGACACAATGACAGCCTTCATCCAACCTTCAGATTACTGAACAAACCTTCTATCAGCTGTTGTCCAGCAGGGTGGAAAACATGAAAACAAAGCATTGTCAGCTGCTTAAGACTGTTTTGTGAAGCTTTAGTTACAACAAAATACAAAATAAGAAAATTAATTATACTATCATTGCAGTAACTATAACTATAGACCTAAAACATGCCACACGATAGCAGGGCAGAAGCAAAGTTTATCAGGAGATGTTGATCTTTAGGTATTAATGGATTATACAGTATGTCTGAACTCATTCCCTTTTTTTTATCTACAGAACTTATTTGTGTTGTTCAGGCTTTTGCCGTTTTTGCTGTTCCTTCTCACTTTTGATGGCCATAATCGTCCCAATTACATCTATAATGATTTATAGTGGTAGAGTGTTATTGTTTGCACCTTGAGGACCACTTCATTCAGCTCCTCCTGTTTCATAAAGCCTGAGTCAGTACTGGACTCTGTGGTCAGCTGTTTTCTCTCCACAGAGAAATATACATTATAATGATGAATGATCTATCCAGGGATCTCCACTATTTACTTCCAGTCTCAGTCACACCTCGTCTCAGTTTTTCATTTCTGTTTCGAGGAGAGAATAAAACTTTAAAATGACTGCAAATCCTATAATCTCCACTTGGGGGCAGACATGGCACACCACACTACCTGGTTGCTTGGTCAGAAAAGTGTTTGGTGATTTGATCTATTCAAATATATTGATAGTTTGAATGTAACCTATTAAACTGTTTCACTGATTTCCTTTTTTTCTCATAAAGACCAGTACTGAACATAATTAGGACAACAACAACAGCACAGAATGCATGCAACCCACAGAAATTGTTTTATTTCTTTGCTAATGTGTTTGTTGCAGGATAGCATTCTATCGACCACACTAATTGACTATTATCAAATGGGGGATTTCAGATGGCACTGAACTCTGCCATCTGAGTTGTGATTTTTCACTAAGGTATACACAGATCTTTTTTCTTCATTATGTGAATGTATTTTACCACTTATATTTATTTAACTCAGGCGTCTTCTTTCAAAGTCATTTGAATCCAACTTAAACCTTAAGGGGCCGCTGAAAGACAAAAGAGTCTCCTGTATCCTGTACAGTCAGAATATTTCCTGGTCTCTCAGGCTAAAGTAGTTCAGACAGCTGGCTAACTTTTCCGAAACGACTCCTGTCTTTGGGAATTCTGTGTCTCAGGGCTCAAAGCGTGATGGACTACAACTGCTCCTCCAATGACAGCAACATTCCACAAAGTTTGCACTGTCTTTCTTTTTAAATTAAAAGTTATCCAAAAGTGCTACTGTGTAGATCCACAGTAAAGATTATAAATCGTTTTCATTCAAAACTATTTCTACTGTGTCTACTTTCTAAAAGGCAGATGGTTGTTTAAGCATAGTCCATGTTGTCTTGTGTCTTAAAAACATAACCTGGGATTATCTATGCTTTATAATAAGGACACAAACATAGGTTTGTCTTCATGTATATGCTGTATGTTATTTCTGCCTGACATTTTCCGTAGTGTAACATTAAACTGATTTATGCCCCATTTATTGCATTACATGCTCAAGAAGAGTTTTTGTTGCCCAATAATTGCATCTTTTCTCACCAGTAACCTGGTGATGTAAATGTCTCCATGAACATACTTTAATGGCATACTGTGGAACATTACAGACAAAGCAATAACATCTCCATAGACAAACAGGTGGTCTTGATCAAACAGCACACAAATGTGTTTTTCTGAGGCCTCAGCTTGCTTAGTCTCACAAAATCCTTCTCCTCCCACATACTGAGCAACAAATACTGCTACTACCAAGAGTAACTTCTCAATCATTCAATCAGTTCAGTTAACACACTTGAGGTTACCGCAGTGACAGGAGGTTAAAGATGAAGATTAAAGGGTGGAGGAGGTTATAATCAGGTCATCCCCCTCTCTTTCCTCATCTACCCCTTGTTCCCCTGTTCAAACCTAGAGCCACATAAATCTCAATCGGCTGCAGTCACCTCTGATGGGGCTGGTGCAGCAGAGCACTCAGTCCCCTCAGCATCTGTCTGACCCGGACTGGAGATCAAGTGTTAGCCAACCCACCATTCACACAATCAATTTCAAAATGACTATTTCTCAAATACAGCCAGGAGTACAAGTATACACATCTTCATATTTGTATGAAGCACAGACTTCAGCTGCAATTCAACTATCCTTTGTCCAATAACAAAGCTTTAAAGGAGCACTATATAATTTTTCTAGAAGAGAGTTCGCCACTTGTATCCATGAAATGTTATTGCTTTTGCCTGGAATGTTCCACAGTGCAGCCTCAAATATATACACTATCTCCATCTCCAACACGCAGGAGACAGACCCTCCATCAGAAAAGTTACAGTGCACGGTGTAACAATTCTGGTAGGGTCTGCCACCTGCTTATCTCAATAGAGACGTTATTGCCTTGTGTATAATATTTGACATTATTACACAAAAACTTTTCAAGTGCTTTTTATTAATACAAGTGTCAACTGATTTTGTCCATGGGGATAGATTAGTTAAATGTTGTACTGTGGAGCATTCCAGCCAAAGCAATAACATCTCCATGGAGACAAATAAGTGATGTACCCTCCACCATAAAAGTTACTTAGTGCACCTTTAAGGACAATTAATATCATAGCATTCAAAACAACAAATGATAGTCTTTTAATATGGCCCTTCGATGCAGCCCTCATTTTACGATACCTCTTACCCTGTCCAATAGTCCTATGAGCCAACAAAAAAATAACAACATTTCCTATTTTGCTATGTTGCACTGTAGATATAGGATTAGAAGATACTTTTAGAAACTTTACTGGTCTCACAATGGCAAAATCTATTGTTTCTGACTATTTTACTGTCATACAATTTTGATTACACAAAATAAAAGCACATTGTAAAGTCAATGTTATATCTTCTCTCTCCTCTCTCTTTCCTCTTGTGTGTCCTAGCGGTTTTTGTCCTCTGCTTGTCACCACGCCGCGGGCTATAAAACTGCATTAACAAAATAAAAGTTTGATCGGTCGATGCAGACGCAGTGAAGTGGTTCATAATTAGAAAAGGACTCATAATTACCGCGCGGTCACAGGCTGTTAGCTCGCTCGCTCGGCCGCCCTGCGTGGGACTCCCTCTCCCTTGGAGGGGTCAGGCGCACAGCTCAACAGAAAAACAGATGCAGCGGGCCATACACTGTACATAAAGCAGCTGTGCGCACTGTCAGACTGCTATAACTCTCACCCAGCACCACCAGCCTGCACCTCCTATGGGAAAACTACAACTGTGTGGAGTCTGTGCACAATACATATGACCACCTGTCCAATATGCAACAAAATGTGATGCATTCATCTTTCAAGTAGAATGCTGTTGTTCTGTCTATAACAATGCTAAACAATGCCGCACTGAATACATCGTATGCCAAGTATGCAGCCATGTACTATCAGTCCAGCCCTCATTTCAAATTATGGGAAAACTTTATAAGAATTACACATTTAAGAGCCCTAATAAAGCACGAACAAAGAATTCATAATGAACACATAGTACTAACAATCGTTCAGACTTAGTACAGACTTAATAACTCCTTCATATCCTACGCCCCCCCCACCACCACACACACACACACACACACACACACACACACACACGCACTCGCACGCACGCACGCACACACACACACACACACACCTGCCCTTTGCTGAATCTCACCTGTGCTCTCTGGTCTTATCTCAAACCAAAGCTGGCACACAATCAGACAAAAGTAACATAGATAAGATCTAATGGTGTTATGTGAGAATACAACAGGTCCAGGTCAGCCATTCTAATTACAAATGGTAGCTTTAAGCTGTAGTACTTATTAGAAAGTGGCACCCAAATTATTTTTTTTATTCAATTGTTAATTACCACCTCTGTTCAAAAGTGCTCCACTGCTCTGAGCTACATTATAGCTGATAGTATTTACCATGCTTAATTAAAAATATTGTGGGTGTTTACAATGGGAGAACTAAGCTCAAGCCTGAGGGAAGTAACCTAATTAAGAGCAAAAAGAGAGTAATCTTTTGAGGTTACAAAAAAGAACAATTTTCAGACTACTGTAAAATAGTCTTGGCACACCCGATTTTACAGTTTTTCTCACAGTGCTAAGTCAAAACAGTTTTGTTCTAGTTTGGTGAGTAAATAACAATAGCTTAGTTGATAGAGTATTTGTTTACTGATCTGAAAGTTGGCGGTTCAAATCCCACTCTCAACATAAACAGCACTGGTTGAACAATCAGCTCCACAGATCCACAGACCCACAGGTTGTGATTCCAGCTCCCATAGGTAAATGCTGTTCCTTGATGCTTTGAAGCTGGAAAGACACTATATACAAATGCAGGGGCCGCCACTGCACAAATGTTACCATTTACCATAATGATGTACAGTATATACCTGTATTTTTCACTGAATGGCTTTCTTTCCATGCCATCGTATATAGTTTAAACCACCTTGTATGGATGGAAAGTCTCCCCTACTCTCCCATCTCTACCCACCTGTGTGAGCCCCACCTGCCCCGTGCGCTCTGCTGACTGCTGCTTCTCTTTAATGAAACTCTGGGCCCATTTTGCAGTGAGGTGTAAATTCTTCCCAGTCATCCCCCATGAGCCTCTCCAACTTTTATTTTCCATCTACACGTGGAGGTTCAGAGGGACGTCCAGCCAATTCATGCATGAAGATATAAGATGAGATTTTAATACCCCCTCGCCTATATAAGGCCGGAGCATTAACAAATATTAAACTGCAGATCAGATAAGCTGTCACAGGCGAGTTTTCGAGCACCAGCAGGCCAGTTCTTTTAGAAAACTTCTGTATTGATTTGTGCTCTTGGGAGAGAAGAGAATGGTGTTTATTTTTCCATTCGGCACAATAAAAGATTGCATGTTGTCCTTCCAAACAACATGCTCTTTTTTAATCAAAACTGGATCAATTTGCTATCACAAGATTAGATGTTTCCTACAACCACCTTCATCCTTCAAGCTTAGCCAGAATTAGTGAACAGCAATAATTTCTTTCTAATAATTTTAATTTGTGTAAATAATACACTGTTATTTTTAATAATTAGGTAATCTTTCATATTGAGTCTAACTGAACACACGTTTCACTGAAAAATTAAACTTGGGCCCACTGTGTCAAATTTATTTTACGTCTGACCATGAAAAAATTAATATTATTTTAACTTCTTAAGTTCTTTTTAAAGACAATGCAGTAAAGTGTATTTACCTTGTTGACATGTTTCGGCTGCTAGCTGCAAGCCATCTTCAGAACTGTCACCGGTGTTGGTGGTGACGTGTCGTATATCAGTTGTTGTTACTTCCTGTAGGCGTGGTCAGCCTGATGGACCTGGCAGGTCGCTCAGACTGACCACGCCTCCCGTCGCCCGGTGTTCTTTGGAGGAGGGTGTCCCAGGTGTGTGAAAGGACTGTTCACCAAAACACCCATGGATGTCACACTACGCATAGTATAAGAAAAACTTAAAAAGGACAGAACACTCAAAAAACGCACAAATCTAACAGTTGATGACATTTCACAATTATTACGTTTCGTGGCCAAATCTACATATTTTCAGTACAATAGCATAATTTACAGACAGAAAGAAGGGTTCGCAATGGGAGATCCACTATCAGCAATAATGAGCAGTTTTTTCATGGAGGACCTGGAACAGAAAGCATTCAACACCGCACCACCACAATGCCGTTTAACCTTTTGGAAACGCTACGTAGATGACATCCTGGAAAAATACAGCAAGGACACACGCAAGAACTCACGGACCATCTCAACACACAAGACGACACAGGTAACATTCAATTCACACACGAGGAGGAGAAAGACGGAGCCATATCTTTTCTGGACATTAAAATCCACCACATCGCAGACGGCAGCATCAAAATGACTGTATACTGGAAACCTACACACACTGACCAATATTTACTCTGGACATCCGAACATCCCACTGCACACAAACTTTCAGTAGTAAGAACATTATTCGAACGGGCCATACTCATCACAGACCACACTGACAGGGAGGAAGAGGAGAGACACATCATACAAGCACTCAAACAATGCCAATATCCCAGCTGGGCCATAAACAAAGGCAGACAACAAGTTATCAATAAAACCAACAAACCCCGGAAAAAAACACAACAATCCAACACAGGGCAGCAGGACAAAAACATAGTCACACTACCATACATCAGAGGCATAACCGAACCCATCCAGAGAGCCATGAAAAGACACAACATAAGCACTGTAGTAAAATCATACACAAAACTCCGCCAACAACTCGTACACCCCAAGGACAAAATCCCACAAGAACAAAAATGCAATGCCATCTACGAAATTCAATGCAAATCATGCAATAAATCATACATAGGGGAAACAGGCCGGGCATTTCACATCCGAAAAAAGGAACACCAAAAGGAATGCGAAAAGGAAACGTCAGGGAGACTCACCAGAACACAAAAAGATAAAGCAGAACAGGAAAACCTAAAATCCGCCATATCAGACCACTGTAAAAGGAACAACCACATTATGGATTGGGACGGGGCTCGGGTCATCGGATCGGAAAACAACAAGTTCAAACGCTGGATCAAGGAGGCCATTGAAATCAGGAAACGAGGCACGGACAGCATTAACCGTGATGATGGCGCGTTCCTCCTTTCACACACCTGGGACACCCTCCTCCAGAGAACACCGGGCGACGGGAGGCGTGGTCAGTCTGAGCGACCTGCCAGGTCCATCAGGCTGACCACGCCTACAGGAAGTAACAACAACTGATATACGACACGTCACCACCAACACCGGTGACAGTTCTGAAGATGGCTTGCAGCTAGCAGCCGAAACATGTCAACAAGGTAAATACACTTTACTGCATTGTCTTTAAAAAGAACCTAAGAAGTTAAAGTATATAAGAAGACAAAATGAACATCATTGGCTTAATATTATTGGACAAGAGTAACTTAGTTGGTAGAGTGTTTGTCCACTGATATGAAGGTGGTAGTTCCAATCCTGCTCTCAACATAAACATCATTGTTAGAGTGGTTAGATCCACTGACCCACAGGTTGGTGGTGTGATTCCAACTCCCACAGAAGAATGCTATCATTGTGTCCTTGGGCAAGAAACCTTGCCCATGTACACTGGTGTAAGAATGTGTGTGTGAATGGGTGGTTCCTTGATGTAAAACGCTTTAAGTACCTTGAAGGTGGAAAACAGCTGTATAAAATGGTGACCATTTACCATTTAATTGTAACACTATAAAATAAGGCTGCTTTTTCTTAAACCAATTAAACTAGTTTCAAAATTTCAAACACTTTTTTCCAGACAATATTTGGCTTAGTTTATCTAGTAAAAGAAAAAATACATTACATTGACTCCCACAGGTTGAAGTATTTGTTGACAGTCTTCAAAGAGGCTTAGAGATATATTAATGTTCCTTTATTGCAGATCACCGAGTCACATCACATACATGCCGGGTATTGCTACGCTGGTCATTCCACCCATATTTCATTTCATATATCATTCAGTTATTAGAACTCACATATGGCAATAGGAACATGTTTCAAACATGTAAACATCTGTCAACATCAGTTCTGTTTTTGCTAGTGAGCAAGAACTATGTTCTACCCAAGTGTATTTTACTCGCCTTGGGACATAGTCTGTAGTGCGCTGGTTTGACCACAAGCTCTTCCGAATCGTGTATGGACTGGCTGAGGGTTGTTGGGATCTGGCACTTTAGTTTCAGGTTCACAGGATGGTACAGTCTCTGTTTGTCCACCATGACCCTGCTAGTCTTCATCCTGTGTTTGTGGTTCCCCAAAGTAGATACTCTTCACAGCCTGTTGCATCTCTGTGTTGTAAGGTCCACACAGGTGGCTCCTGCAATGCCTGATCATGGTTCCATTGGGTGTTTGGACAATGTAGCTCCTTGGCTCATTACACTTTTGCCTGACAACTGTTTGGTACCATGTCCTTCGCTCTTTGTTCCACGTGGCCACATGTTGTCCCGAATGGAGTGGAGGTAGTTCTCTTCATCGCAGCTGCTCTGTGAACCAGGTGCTGATGGTGCCTTTCTTTACCTTGGTCTGCTCTGCTTGGCAGTAGAGTCTTGACAAGCCTACCAAAGAGCAGTTCTGCGGGTGAAGGCAGCTTGCTGTCAATAGGTGTTGCACGTACTTGTAATAAAGCTATGTGGAGGTCACCTTTGTCTTGCTGTGTTTTCTTGACAATGGCTTTGATGTGTCAGACATGTCTTTCAATGAATCCATTGCTTTTGGGGTAGTGGGGAGAACTGCTGATGTTTCTTACTCCCCACCTTTTCACAAACAGTTGAAAAGCCTGTCCAATGTACTGTGGTCCATTATCAGACAGAATTGCATTGGGTCATCCGAATAAGGACATGCAACACTGCATTTTTTGTGTGTGACTGTGTTGGCATTTTCTGTATGACTCGTATTTTTGCGAACTGATTCCAGTATGC
Source organism: Boleophthalmus pectinirostris (assembly GCF_026225935.1). Taxonomy (NCBI): domain Eukaryota; kingdom Metazoa; phylum Chordata; class Actinopteri; order Gobiiformes; family Gobiidae; genus Boleophthalmus; species Boleophthalmus pectinirostris. The sequence goes on along the minus strand of NW_026571133.1, from coordinate 17,525,900 downwards.
ATCATGTGGCGTGCTGGCAATGATAAGCTCAATCAGACGTTCATTCAATTCCTCAACGATGAATTGGCATTTCAGTGCTAAAGTTCTGGCTCTAGTCACAAAATCATTGATGTGTTCATCCTGTTTCTATGTGCACTGCATTAAGTGAAGGCTGTGTATCCTGAAGTTCACATTAAGCGTCAACTGACCTTCAAAAAGTTGTACAGCTGTTCGCGATTTTCTTGTCAACACCACTGAGTCCGCTAGGATTCAGTCTTTTCAGTCCTTCATCTCCGATGTTTCGGCATATTTTCCTGGCTTGTTTACTTTCATCCTCTATTTCCTCATCTTCTAGGTAAAGACACGTTTTCTGTTTAAATAGTGACACAGCCTCACTCAGATCCGGATCGGACCAGTTCATCAACAGTAGATGTGATGCCATTTTTGTCATTGCTAGGTAACAGTTAACCCACCTATTTTGCTCCCGCTAACCGTTTATCCTGCCGAGTCCTCTCACAAATTTGGCAACAGCAAAGACAAACTTACTCAAGACTCACATTAGGCACATAGCAGTTCTGTATGGCATTATCGTAGGCAATTCTTTTCCGTTGCCACCATGAAGTATTTGTTGACAGTCATCGAAGAGGCTTGAAGGTAGTAATATAGTTCCAATGCATATCACAACACAGGTGCACACTTCTGGGTTGGCTGAGTGAATGTTGGCACGAAATGCAGCCGCTGCTTGCCAAATTCCCAAAATGTTGTAACTCGCTAATTTCTCCCTCGTTTATCGCGGGGTTACGTTCTAAAAATAACCCACGATAGGTGAAATCCACGAAGTAGTCAACTTTACATTTTACAATTATTATATCTGTTTTAAGGCTGTAAAACCCTCAGCACACACTTTATACACTTTTACTTCCTTCTTAAAACTTGTTGCTGCTGTCGTCCTTTTGTTATTTTCCTCCTTCTTTATGTAACGAACTGAAGATTCATTTATTCCGTAATGGAACCTACAGCGCAGAGAACTGCACAGATCAGTTTTTGGAGACCCCCAGTACAACACCGCACCCACGCAGTACAGGACCACACCTGCCCGTTAACCAGAGATTATATCAAACTTTTGCGCTGCCTACGGCACGTACTGAACCAAGACTAAACCAGGACTAACCCAGGACTGATTCCAGGACTGAAGAGGAGGACTAAACCAGGACTGAAACAGGACTCACCGTCGGGACGGGCTTGGAGATGACCACAGGAGAAAGGAGCGGACCGGCTCAGCTCCGCACCTCACGGAGGTAAATGCGCAATTGCCCGATCGTGCTTTGCGGACAAACTGCTCGGCATTCTCTCTCTTAAGTCCAAGATTAGTCCTGGTTTAGACCTGGTTTACTCCTGACTCACACGTGTGTAATTACTACCCGCCTTTAATACCGCTGTAAAAAAAAGCGTACCCGGACACCCTTCCCCAAGGTGTCCGGGTTTTTACAAACGGAAATATGGTCACCCTAACGATATCTACCTGGAATCTGGCGACTAGCAGTCAGGTTTATCTTACCTTCCCTTGTCATCCACCTGACCCCCTGTTCCCACATTGTAGATGCGGCCCAACTCCACTGGCAATATGTGGTCTGGTCAACTTCATGTCATCAACATGATATTATGATTATCCTGAACAGTCTGATCCATCAACCAGTCAGCAGTCTCCAGTGATATTCTGCTGGTGATATAATGCAGCTCCACTTCCACTGGTTTGAGCCATCGACAGCATTCCATCATCTTCAGTTGGATATCATCTATCAACCCCACCAGAGATATATCCATCGGGGGTCCCGATGTGGCCTGCACCTGGGCAAAACCACACAGATACACTCCATCTAGTCTGCGTCTCCGGAGCTCCGACTGCTGTGTCAGACTACTCCATGGCCACTTAGGCCCTTTGGCTAGATCTGCTAGCGGCAAACAGGCTGTCAAGAAGGATCGCTCTCACACTTCCTTCACTCTTTTGAATGTCTGCTCGCTTACCGGTAAGGGCCATCTTATCCACAATATCATCCTGGAATGCAAGTTAGATTTCATATGCCTGACAGAAATGTGGCAACAGCCAAACGACTTTACCCAGGGGAATGACACCTGCCCACCTGGTTATATTTACATCTGCCAGCTGCGAGTATTGGGCCATGAAGGTAGTCTCGCAATATTACTCCAGGACAGTTGGAAAGTCTCGTCCTTGGCAGAGCCAGTTTCTTCATCATTTGAATCTATTAGTGCAGATTTCTGGTCCTGCACCAACCATCATTGCTACTATCTACCGCCCGCCTAAGCCAAACTCGGACTATATGTTTGATTTGTCAACTTTTTAACTCATCTGTCCTCTCCCTCTCCCAACATTCTTTTAATGGGAGATTTGAATATTCATACTGATAACTTTAACAACAGAAACACAAAGGATTTTTTGTCCTGTCTGGACAGTTTTATCATGGATCAATGTATTGACTTTCTCTAAATGCCATGTCTTAGATTTGGTCTGTTGCTCAGGCCTTACACCATTTGCTCGTAAAGCTGCTGATCTCCCCATCACTGACCAGATGTTAATTTCCTTCAGTGTTAAACTCACTTTGTCGCAAACAAATATACCTTGAACAATAACCTTCAGAAATATCAAGAAAATTGATCTATCACTATCACTGCTATAGAGGATCTATACTCTCCAGATGAACTGATTAATTTTTTCTATAATACCAAACTTCAAAGTGTCTCTCAAATCCAGATCTGTTGTCTTTGCACATACAGCTCTTTGGCACAGTCCTGCTTTGGGTCAGCTGAAAGCCAGAGTGCGCCAATTTGACTTGTACACAAAAACTGAACTCACAATTCACAAAGATCTGTACACAAATCACACCCTTCTCTACAAGGACTCTATAAACTCAGCAAAACTCACCCACTTCTCAAATCAAATCAATTACATTCTCATTACAAACTCATTCTCTTCTCACCTTCTCGCCAATGTATTCTGCAACTTCATAATGCTGTTTTTAAATGACAAAATTAATCAAATTCTTGACCAAATCCTATGGAAATCCACATCCTGTGTCACCACTCCAACTTCCTCAATACTCCCAGCTCACCTATTGTCACAATTTACTCTTTTTTTCCCTACTGATATTTTTGACGTGATCATTAAATCCAAACCATCTACTTGTAAACTAGACCCCATCTCTGATCCCAATGATCACAGCCATTATACACTCACCACTTGTATTGTCCCCTCATTGTTCAAACTGGCAGCCATTACCCCATCATTAAAAAAAAAAAAAAATGGTTCTGATCCAACTGACTTCAGTAACCTGTGTCCTATTTCCAACTTGCCATTTCTCTCCAAACCTGTGTTGAAAAAAATGTTGCTTCCCATCTATCATCATCTCTCAGGTAACAATTTCTATGAACAATTCCAGTTTGGTTTCAGGCCCCTTCACAACACAGAGGCAACCATAATCAGAATAACCAACGACCTCCTACTTGCAGCTGACAAAGGAATTCTCTTCATCCTCATCCTACTGGACCTGACCTCTGCATTTGACATCGCCTCTCACACCATCTTCATTGTCAGATTGAGCTCTTTTGGCATATCTCACACACCCCTGCTCTGGTTTAAACCATATCTCTGCAACCGTTTTCAGTATGGTCAGATTCAGATTGTTCCTTATTCATCTCAGCCTTCCCCTGTTTCTTCTAGTGTCCCACAAGGTTCCATCCTTGGCTCCTTGTTATTTATCATTTACCTGCTTCACCTTGGCCACATCTTCAGAAAATATAATACTCATTTCCATTGCTATGCAGACCACACCCAGCTATACATCTCCTCCAAACCATCTGACACTCTCCCCCCTGCCTTCCTCCAGCAATGTATTCCCCATATCAAGTATAGGTTTTCATCTAATCTTCTGAAGCTCAATAGCAGCAAGACCAAAGTCCTGTTAATAGGCACCAAGTCCACTATCGACAAAACTCTCTCCATTTCCTCTGACAATTCCTCCATCTGTCCCTCCCCTCAAGTAAAGAGCCTTGGTGTCATCCTGGACAGCACACTTTCATTTCAATTCCATATCAACAATATCACCATGTCTGCGTATTTTCACCTCAGGAACATTAACCACCACCTCCGCCCCTCCCTCACCCCTCACACTGCTGCCATCCTCGTCAGTAGCCTGCTCACCTCTAGACTTGACTACTGCAACTCCCTTCTCCATGGACGTCCTTACAAATCACTCCACCAGTTACAACTCTTACAGAACTCAGCTGCCTGAATCATAACCAGAAAACCCTCCATCAGCGACATCACTCCAGTCCTCCAGCAGCTCTATTGTTTTTCCGGTTCATTTCTGATTTCTGAAAGATTCTATTACTCACCTTTAAATCGACTGATAATCTGGCCCCCACCTATCTCTGTGATCTCCTCTATACCACGACACACTTCTGCTCCCTCCGCTTCTCCTCCTCTCTCCAGCTTTTTGTCTCCTCTGTTCGCCTCATCACCATGGGAGGCAGAGCATTCAGTCTCTCTGCTCCTCAGCTCTGGATCTCACTCCCACTCGACCTCCGTAATCTTGATTCACTCCCAACATGCAAATCCAGACTCAAAACCCATTTATTAATTTAGCCTACCAACATCAATGCCCTCATGTTTTAGAACCTGTTGATTTGTTTTTAATTAAGTGTCTTGTTTGCTGTTTGTACAGTGTCCTTGAGTGCCCAAAAAGGCTCCTTTAAATAAAATGTATTATTATTATTACAAGACATTGTATATGTAATGCTTATATATATATATATATATATATATATATATATATATATATATATATATATATATATATATATATATATAAATTTCTCTTATTTTGACCTGTTCATGCTACCTCTTCACCCTGAGTGTATTCTGAACCCCACAGATCCAGCCCCGTCACAATGCTATTACCCACAGCAGCCCATAGGAAATAGACTGAAGAAGGGCTTATTGATTATCTCACTGTGAAAGCCTGTGTCCTCCACTGCCTTCATCTCTGCTGCTCCTCTCCTCTGTGTCTCTGTTGCAATGAAATCTATGGAAAGGGCTAAGCAGACACAGGGGACAAATAATACAAATACTATCTGCCACTTTTACCATAGGAAGAAATGCAGAAGAGATGTTCCATGCTATAAATGGTGACTAAGGATTGTATTGCTCAAAATCAGATTCATCCAAAGACTTACACATGGTCCAGTCTAAATTACCCATACTGATTAAACGCAGCAGTGAAGGATTGTTTGTCAGTTCATTTAAATAGCCATCAGCCATCAGCAAGTATACACAGTAAAACTTGAATGAATAAGACTAAGAAATTCACTATATATTATTCCTGAGATTGTTGGTTGAGGTAGATTGATAGAGGAAACAGGGGTATCCAAAGAAATCTCTCAGACACAGCTGGATATATATTTTTCAAGTATAGGTTTAATAAAACAGATATTGTTATATGCATTTGAAAGTACTACATGTAAAATATATAAATGCATTTGTAGAATACTCTGAAACAATGGTTTTCCCAATACAACAGCTATTAGGGGACACAGAGGCACTAATGATAATCTGGTCTTTCTTAACTTTAGCACATTATTGTTTTGCATAAACCCCTTTGGCCTCGACTGTGAAATGGAGACAGTTTATTTTGCACCCTTTGCTAACTAACTTCTTTAGTGTCACTATGAGAAGCTATTTAATATTCAAAACAGCCTCCTCAATATCCACCCAGCTCTCAAGAGAATCACCATTTATTAACCTACAGTTCATGTCATCTTTGTAATTAAACACTTCAACCTATTTCACAAAACTATTTCTTCTCACTGGAAACTGTTTTCTTTGAGGAAAAGTTTGTCTCTGCAGGATATTGTTCTGAATCTCACAAGTGAAGCTTGGATGAGCCACTCAAAAACAAATTGTGTTTGTGGGGGATGAGTTTAAAACTGAGTTGAAAATCACAGGAGGGAAGAACTCTACTGCAAATAATAGTAGTAGAAATACAAAACAAAAATTAATTGAATGTGGCTCCTAGGCACAGAGAATTTAGACATGTTTCAGTCACTATAAGACATTTTAAAAGCCTTGAATCCTGGGGGTGATAATAGTAAACAAGTGTGAATCTACATGGAGATGAGCGCTTCCCTCTTGATATTTGCTCTTCTTTCTGCTGAGTTTCAACTGATTCCAAAGATGTTCAAGCAGCTAGAAACACATTTGAAATGTCTCTATAAACCAAAAAGAGCAAGTCAAATCATGTGATCCATACATTCATTCTCTCTCCGTCTGACAATTCAGATATATAGCTGACCAAATAGATGCATTGCGTTTATCGACATTTCATTAGCCAATCTACAGTCTTCTTTAGGGAGATGTCTTGACAATTACTTTTTCATTGCGTAAGTACATTTATAGAATCAAGCATACAATCCTCAAGTTTTACATGAGTATTCTACCTGATACACATTTATAACTAAAGCTTGTCTCTACTTTATATAAAAACTAACACTACTAGGACTAAACACTGTAATGAGATTAAAATCATCTTTATGTCCCTAGAACCCTTTGACTTCTCATCTAGTAGTTATCTTACTGTATTATTACAATCTGATCTTCAACTAGCTACTTTAACCGGAGGCTCCAAACATCGCGCCTCGCAGCATGAGTGGAACTCTGCACATATACAATTCGGTATCAACTGTTATAGTCCCTGCAAAGATATGATACCACCATGAGTTGCAGTACTGTGTTAATGTGAAGAGTACTTCATATCCTATATAGTACCATAGTATATCTACTGAACATGTTTGAATGTTATTCAAGTATGAACGCCATCCACTAACAACATTGACCTCTTCAGTGGACTAAGCATCAGACAAAGATAATACATAACCATAACCAGACACCATTATATGCTTCTATAATATTTTTTTCCAACGGCACATAACAATAGGCACGTAAAACAGCACACCTCACAAGAGATCCCAACATCATGTGCAATAACTGCAATCGCAGCCGTCCGCAACGTGTGTGCCTATGTGCAATGTTGAAAACGGAGAGAAACACCTAACTTTCACTTGAAAAGTGGAGTTAGTGAGTTGTTCTACACAACTACTAGGTATCTACAAAATCCTACTAAATTTTCATGATAACTCTGAAAGTGTAATGTAGAAAAGAACCCTTCTAAACGTTCTATGTGGAGAATAAATGGATAATTTCTTACGAGGGCATAGGTCTCTTGCTAATACTGTTTCAAATACTAGGCTGACATGACAAGCAGAGCCTTAGCTAGAAAAGACCCTGTGGCGGGCTCTCCCTCGTAGCACCATGTCATTGTAACAAACATGTTATTTGCATACTTTTTAAACTGTCGTGGAATTACCCAACACTTACATCGAAGAATAAGCCTTGGAAAATTATCCACTAACTAGTATGCTATTTTGCATACAATCTGAGATTGATCATTCATCACCTCGCATTTGTATACTATGGTATCATCACGATATAAAACCAGTGATGGCAGAAAGATTTTGATGTTGGTTCGCGAGCATAATCGAATTATCAGGACCCTTTAAACACTTGCCTCTAAATCATTTCGCCCAAGCTAATTTATTATAACCCTGTGTTAAATATTTTCTAAGTTTACAACTAGTACTTGATTGCTAACCTACTTAGAATGTGAATAAAACTAGTCCTCTGAGAGTCTAGTTTTGTCGTATTATATTCCAATACATGGCCCGATCAGGTATTATTATCGTAGAAATAACTTCAGTACACTAATCTGTAATTCACAGCCAGGAGACTAGCCATTTTTCAAATATATTCAGTCTAACATAGCAGAGTGATGGATTTTTATCTTTCTCTTGTATAACACGTCCTAATACTTGACTGTGGCAATTATGTTTAAATGATAATCTTCATACCTGATGTTCCCCATTTATTATTATTCCATACTTACTTGTTCATAGTGATATAATACCATTATATATTATGTATTATGATGTGTGATGTTATATATCTCCACTATTTTTATTAACATGCGTTTACACAGTTAAATCTCGAGACACGTTAAATACGGATATCAAGTGTTTCACTCCTGCTCATACAGTGCGTGTTTTACTCCTCGCTATGCACATGTGTGATTCGCAATACTGTATTATACTTATTTACACAAGGAGCGAATATACAGATACATCCAGCAAACTAAAGCGAATATCTATATGTGACCATACAACGCTGCTATGAGCTATGTGCTTTGTCTCTGAGAAGAATGGTTAGATTCCCTGAGTATATGTGAGATTCAAGGTTCTACATAGAGCTCTGCTGTATGTGTCATTAAGTTGTCAATTGTAGAACCTAGAAGACAAGGGTGAGTCCTGAGATGGGTGAAACTACGTATTACTACCACACTTCCCTAAAGACCGATACCATTTCTGTTTATAATTACGGAACAATATCCCAGATTTTGGCGCGAAAAGCTTCTGCTTTTTTAGGCCTGAAAACAGTTTCAATTTACAAACCTGTTTTACTACAAAGTTGCAATGAGAAACTGGTGTGGGTGTATAGTGGAATGACTACCTTGTTTTAAAGATGCTAAATAATCATGCACATCCCCAAAGTATGTGACACATAGTATCAAACCTCAAAGTATGACATTTTGTTTTAAACGGACAGGATTCTGTTTCCCCTGAATTCTTCTTTATTTTGCTATAAGCTACATTGAATCCCTTTTCCAAATTAGTTTTTAGTACGACCTGATTGCCTAAACTATATATAATTATCAAAGAGATACTCTCAAAAGGAGCACGATTAACAAACATGTAGTCTTTAAGAATATCTTTAATCAAAAACTGCCTCAATGTGACTCTTCTGAGTGTTTAATGAAATTTAACGAATGGCAATACACAAAAGATGCGTATTCTATGTTAATTCAGCGTCTGGTGCACTGATATAAAATAATGATCATTTGGCTGTTCCACGAGGGCAGCTTGTGTTGTGATTGCTGGCTGTGGTTGAGAGCCTGATCCTCTGTTCCTTCTTGTCTGTCTCTCTCATCAGTCAGCTCTAGAGAATCTAAACCGTTGATGACTCAGACGAATCTCTCTGTCTTGAGTTCATTTCGATGAGTACTCCAACCTCCTCGCGACATAACGGTTCATTTTGAGAAAAATAGTCTACGCCCATAAAAGAAACAAATACTTGAGTCTAACATGCCCTGCTATGCTGGTGATTTTTATGATTCATATGCAGAACCTATTAGATGCATGTTAGACAACACAGAGCTCACCCACGATACCTAACCCAAGCTTTATGTGTATGATTCCCTCGTAATGTCGTATTATTAAATTTATGATAATGATCTTTATAGACATGAGTTTTATTAGTATAAGTACAAATCTGTTTAAGCCTTAACATGCCCATCTTCTAACGATATATAAGAAAAACAGTGTTTTTGAGTTGACCACGAGATAACGATGTAAGTACAATGTAAAAAAGACTGTCCCATGTGCGTTTTGTGGTAGAAACCCTCTACTTGTTCAACTCTATAACATAGTCCAGTAAACATGCGTATGAAATTCCACCAACTATCCAATTTATCCCTGTATACTTTCGTTAACCCCTATTATTTCTGGCTTCTGATCCTTCTCTTTGCACTGCAAACTACCCACCACATAAGCAACATACACTTAGTTAAGCTTTAGACAAATAAAAACTTAACACATGACGAATTATTTCACATCCCAGACAGACTACCCTGAACTATGTGCTGGGCGAAAGCCGTGCCCAAGAGCTTCATACTCAGCAAAGCGACTGGCACTCTATTCGATGCTAAAGAGACAGATAACACCCACCTTTATGTATTAAGCTATTAGAAGCAATCAAAGAGTTACCTAGCTAGTCTTATTTGCAGATCAAGTAATGCGTGTGTGACCATCATGAAAGATAGGTAGTAGATACTCTATAAATATCATAAATATATTCCCAGATACACACATCACCCGATCTTACACAGCTCATATAGAGCTTCTACCCCGAATGGTTTGTATTCTGCATTTATTCCCTACATAGCGTAGTCCAGACAAATAGACCTTCATTCCGCGGGAGATATGAAAATAACATGAGATATTAAAAAACTTCTATGACATTTTATATATGCCGCATATCGTAGACTCTCAGTTCAATCACAGTAGTACACACAAAGCCCAGACCTTCAGCGCTCATCTCGAGAATCTCTGCAACAAACCTCATAGCTCCATCCTATCTCTCATCCACCTTGAGGCACATTACATTCTAGCTATGAAGTGTCAAATGATTAAGTGCGACCCTGTAATTTGATGTGCGAGTCAGACACTGGTTAATACATTAGTGCAGGTACCGTTTTGAGAAAGACTCATCGCAGACGATGGCAAAGATCTAGTCACCTAACGTAGCTGCGTCCAGAGCGTCTTTGGAAACCAAGAATTTACCCGGTACATAATAACTTAGGCCCAGTTACCACATAGACATAAACCGTTGAAAAACACCGCTATAATGCTGTCGTGCGATATAAGTCATGCGGATCTGTTTCTCATTTGAATTCTAAAGAACAGCTTGATCTAAGTGATATAGACACCAAAAGCTAGGGAAATGTCTTTTGTTTCCGTCATCTCCAACAGTTGATACTCTCCGGTAATTACACCAAATCCCTACGAACGAAGCGCGAGCGAGGTTGATCTAATCACATAGAGAAGAATACGACATAGACGCAACCCAGACTTTCATATATCCATGCCATTTCATCACATATTATGAGTGCAGCCAGCTGCGCGAATATCGACTCCGCAGAGAAGCTATCTACTTCTTGAATAGAGTGACCGTAGAGAATCATACCTTTGTGACTGTGTTCAAAACTATCATATTTCCATCTAGTAATGATCTAGACCTACTATGATCACAAGAACACACACACATAGTAGAGCTGATGTTGAGAGCGAGTAGTACTGCTTCTATACGCTTACCATCTAGTGAGCGTTCAGGCCAGACTACATCACATGTTGCCTACTTCTCCTCATCTAGGTCTCTCCCGATATATACATTTTATGACATCGACGAATTCATCCTTAACCGTTACTGATATCTCACTAAAACAAAATAATGTCAGCGATGGTACCTAACCAGATTTAGTGATGTCAGAAGATGATGTGCAAATGGTGAAAGAAAGAAAGGCAAATCACTATATAATGTGGGTCCTTATAGAGTTTTGGAGATATGCCAAAATACCTATTTCGATCCTATTGTTATAATGTTGTTCACAATCATCCACAACACCCAGAGCTGTTTGTTCATCCACAAACTCGCTTATTAATTAACTGGGATAATACCGTTTATGGAATAATTTCCAGGTCCCTGTAATGCCTCCACTCGTCTTAATTTCCATGAACATTCCCAAAACATGGAGGAAACACAGACATAAGAGAATATGAGGGTCACCTAGTTCCAGCATATTCCCGATTGCAGGTTATAGAATATAAAAAATACATGCTGAAAGAGAATGTAACCTGAATACCTTATTATAGATGTGCATTCTCGTGGTCAGTCATAATCTGAGGACTTCTGAGTCACTTCCTGATTAATGGCAATTAGCGATCATATATATAGCCCCTAATACATAAAGCCATCTTGCACATGCATATCAAATTTTGGCGAAGCCTCCGAGTGAATAGTCAACAATATTAATGTCGACCTGACATATATATTTCGACCACTCCACAGCTATGAGACATCTGATAAACAGATTACCTGTCTTGGCAGCTCGCGTAGTTCCACACTAGGGCTGGTGCTAGTTATCATTATACTTGATATTTGTGGTGCACTGAGTTGGCTAATCTGGTCTCGCGTAGACTATCTGGCACACAACTATCTTCTCTGATACAACTCGTGGACACACAATCACTGTTTCTCGTCATTTAAATGCTGATGTGTGTTTAGGTCAAGAGGAGGAGCCGGAGTTAAAAAAGCACACACGACTCTGACAGCCGTTATGGAGAAATAACCAATATGATCATAACATCTCGATATGGTTCTGATGTCCTACAAATACCCACTACTCACATTCCGACCACTAAACTATATACATGGCCGCGTGCTGCGTGATGAAGGAAATGAAAGTAGGATAGCTATTATCGTGTCCACGTACGTATAGATGCAAAAATCCATAGATAATTCACCTTTAGTAGTACCATTAATTCTATCTTAAGTGACTTAGTTTAGTAAATGCTAACAATTATTCATGGAGACTATCAAAGTACAAGATCATTTACTCCTGATAATTCTTGCGCTGATATAGCGTCGACTTATATATTATAAATGAGATCTCTTGTAGGAAGATCATGCACCTAATAAGCTCGATCCACCTGTAACTAAATAATGACTGCCAGTATATATCGCTCTTTAAGATGTGCGGAAACCGATACATGTTAAGCCCCAACGTGTGAGCGCATTCCGTATTAAAGTCACTAAAAACGTAGTTGACGCGATCCCACTATCTATCCCAAGCGTGTCCTAACAAATAGTACGACGTCCTGGTTCCCCACCATCGATTGTACAGAAGAACACATAGTATTATCACCTCTATGGATTTACAACGTAGCACCCTGACCTTCATCTAACTTTGATTTCACTCCGCAGTAGAGATTGGTCTTGAGATACCAAAGATAGAATAGATGAAGATATATGTCATAAATCCAGCATCTTATCAGTTACAACCTGTACTATTCTAGCTCTGATCTCACACTATACATATTTAGAGTAGGGTCATATGTGATGAAGCATCAAATCATACATCTATACGTAGACAGACAATAATACTCTAGTCATCCTAGGAGTAGTTTTTGAGCACTGGTGATGAGATGAGTATCAACCCAGCAGTGAAGGTCCTGGAACAACAGCGAAAATTATGGGCCCTCTAGACAATAATCTCATCTATTTCCATAAATTACTACTTCCTCTCAGGAGGCCCAGTTTGTGGGCTAGGACATATTAATGGTTATATCTCTTATACGCAATCCAGCAGAGCTGTTTTAAGCACTGAGGCAATGACTTGAAATGTAACATCGGTGTAATAGATGCTAATTTTTATGTTACAATCGTGTGCTGTGAGACAACCACTGGTTGTCATCTTGTATATCAAAGCATGCCATGTTTGATGTATAATATTCTACCGCACCAATGCGATTAAATAACTAATATTGTATTGCTGGCTGATTAAATGATTATTGATGTCCTTCATGCAGCCTATTATCGTCCCACCTCCGCGTAATTACTCAGAAATTAGTCTGATTCTTTATTTCACGCCCTTAGGTATCGTTCGCAAATCACTACTCATTACAGAGTATACTACCTAGACTATGGAGTCATATCCACAAGACAGTGAGTAATAATGTGACAAGCGTTAGATATTATTTTACCTAATTTGTTATTATATATGATTATACTACGTACAAGAGCCGCTTCCACAGGCGCCTACGGTACTCTTAGTTACAGTCGAGGCTCAGTAAAGTATGACTAAATCATTGAGTGACTGAATATAGTAAGATATATCATGAATAGACTAATACTACTGTACGAGCTATATATTCAAATCACACAGAACCGTGAATGAGCAATGATCTAGTCTCCTCCACAGTGCGTTCTCTAGATCCTGAACACTTCATTATGACACGGTCGTATATTTTCGATCTTCTCGGTGAGAGACACACTCACACAGATTTTTTATTGCCAGTTCGCGTAGGCTTCTATTTTTGCTATACACAGTTGAGTAACAATTCCATCACAATCCAACTACTGTGGCCATCGTGCATCCACCAACTATAGGCATTTACAGTTATCGTCGATACCATCTCTAAGTTCCAGTGTGTACTAGTCTCAGATTCCTACAATGAACAACTCTATATATCAAACAGCTCCTTGTCCGCTTAGAATTATAAACCTCCCACACTTATTATTGACGATGATAAAACGGTTCCTCCTAATATCCGAGAATTTTAGCATTCAAACCCATATTATCTCTATATTATCAGAACTGATCAACTTATAACTGTGCACATTACGCGAAAAAAAAACGGGCAACTAATCTGCTCGTACGCCATCAAGAGTGGTCGATGTTTTGGCCTGGTATGATGGAGTAATTATTCTGGGTCCTCGCGTGTACAACAGTCTCGAAATGAGTTTATCCATTTAATTACATTCATATATCGAGTGTCGATGTGTGGTCATATGACTGTTAAGGACGCTCACACTATGCACTATCGTAGAGACACAAACCACAATTAAGCAAGGATGGTGAATATATTATAGATTAAAAGACCTGGCCACAACTCTACCGCCAGCGAGTACATCTATCTGATATCAAGCGCGCGTATGTTATCCTTCACGATTCAACGACTGGTGCAAGTCAGTGATTCTCTTAATGGTGAATTGTGTGGATTCTGTTTCATAGATTGTCAATATACCTGTAGGCTAGCGAGAAGAACATGTGATAATATTGTCACTGCCAAAAAGCCTGAGATCCCCAATAAAACAACGCCCATTAGAAGGTTAACTATGGAGTATGAGCCCAAATATCTATATGCAGGTGTCTCATAGCGAAGTCGCGAGTATGCTGTCCGTAGCTATCGTATAGCCTGTTGATTATAGTTTCTCTCACCACCACCATATATTAGCGCGGTACATAGCAAGGAACCACACATCCGTCAATCGATCCACATCGTACTCGGTTACTCCCCTACCCGCGCCATAGTCTCTTTTGGTACTTTCAACATCAAGTAGTTTATGACTCTATTAACAATCATACACGCACTATCATGTTCGTCCCCAAAACCGTAGCTCATTTAACAAGCGACAATATCTTGCAATCAATCTATACTTACGACCATACGTATAAACTCTGTCTTCAAATATTAATAGTGTATGATGTGGGATATGAATGCCCACACATTTACAATAGATGTGTACAGCAGACCCATATATCTGTATCGTATGCCGATGTTTCTGGCACGGGCGAAAGTGTTAGGTAGTGGTCGTGGGCTCAACACTGCTTGTTTTAGTCCAGTACCGTGGATAGAAAATACATAATAAGCTGATAGCTCAGCCAGGGGGAAGCTTGCCCTTCCTCTTCTCAGTACATGAGAGACAGACTTTGTGACTATAATGCAGACTATACATCACCCGCGATACAGATGATCTTTATGAATTGACTGTCTCTAAGCAAAGCAGTCTGCGGTAAAGAATTAATATTTGGATGAAGAATGGATTAGAATTCTCACTAAGGGAAATCTACATTATCACAATGCATATACGTTTTACGAACTCTTTGTTTTAATATAAGACCAATCATGATTATTTATGTCAGAAGCAAGTCATTACATGTCCAGCTGCTGCTATTAGATATATCTAGACATCAGCTACTCTTCTCTCTGCTTATATATGGTTATCTTATTTGTCTAAGCCTGAGTGCTGAGTATGTGCCACTTGCGCACAAGAGCTGGTTGCACCGAATAAGGAAATCCCGGCCTAGGAGTGTGCGATAACACAAATAGTCACCATTTGCCTTTGACACACAAGTCTGGCTGAACTTCCGTTGTGTGACAGATCGTGCATACTAAATTTTGACACCCATTCTTGTCTCATGGTGTCTGACTTATCATGTACAGAGTGAAGTGTCACGCTCGTTGGCTCGCGTGTCAATCAGGATTGTAATACGCATCTTGGATTATCATATAGTGTGATTGTGTGTTGTGCTTCAGATTTAGAGCGAGGCGTAGATGCGTGGAAGCTGCTGTGTGACATAGTGATATTGGATAATGCGGTGTTCAATGTGTGTCTAAGTGAAGGCAGAGTTAAAAACAAAGAAAGATATATGCTAGGTCTAAAGGACACCATAGCTGCATCATTATAGTGCTTTATTGGTTTGTAATGTTGTGTTTAGTTACTTGTTTCAAACTTGAAACTTGTCTTCTAGGTATTTAGAGGTCAAATTATTCTTCATATATAGCTACATCATTAGTTTGTACACCAAAGTTGGATTCCATCTGGTTCAACCTACTGTACTTTATTCTTAAATTGGGTTCATAATAGGTTAAAAGGTTAGAGGTCCTTCTTCATAGCAATTGGATTGTGAAAATAAAAAGTTATAAATAGAAGAAAAATAAATGTTGTATAAAACAGTACAGATTAATGGCCAATTCATGGGTTTCAGGCAAAGGATTCCTACCTGAAGGATTTGGCATGGCAATGGTCCTTCACAACACAATTGAAATTTAAATATTACATTTTCTAAATGGGGAAATGTCCTCACAAAATCCTTCCAATCTAGAAGGAATCATTTGCCTTTAATCCACAAATAATGAATACAAAAGGACTGTTCTGGGATTATATTTTTCTGTTTGAGTTTGGAGAGACAGATGACTAAACTCCCTCTCAGTACTTCACCCAAAGGAATCTTACCTCATCCTGTTATACAAGTATATTCTCCACAATGCACTGTGACTATTTGTACAGTCGGTCTTCTGTCCTCTCTGTCCCCTTTGTCATTTACACATAATAAAAACAGACACCTTTTCTTCACTCTATGTAAACCTAACATGCAGTTCCTTCAAACAACTCCCTATATGTGATTTCCCATGCATTTCAATGTGTATCCACATGCTCCTATGTGCAGCAGGTCCCGGTGGAGCGCCCCCTTCTTCTGAACACTGTAATGACTAATGTCTGTTAGCTTTGTGCACCGCCGTATGTTTGCTTACCTCACATGTATTTGCTTTTTCTTAATAGCTTCAACCCATGACTTTGGACAACACAAAACCAGGAATATATAGCATCATACTGGTTTATGAGGTTCGGCCGGTCCATGGCATACACAGTTTGTTGTATAAAAATAGTACGTACATTGTTACTTCATAATTTGTCCCACTTTCACCATAAGAACATCAAGAACAAGATGCAAATTTGCTACCTAAATCTGAAATGAAGATGATCTGACTGCTTTACAGGTACAGACAACCAGGCGAACTTCATTGAGAAAGCAGTAAACTCACTGCACCAGAATTCCTTTAGGGGGCAGTAAAAGACTTATTAAAGTGTGTACTTCCAGCTGCTGCAACCCACAGACAAATACAAGATCGAGTTTTTTGAGGAATGAGTGGGCAAAATCATCAATGAGCTCTGCATAAATACTCCACTTTCCATTAAGGTAATTTTATGTTTGACTGTTTATTAAGAAGGACCCCCTCAACCGTTCCTGAAGTATAAGTCTATTTCTAACAGACAGACATTTTAATTGTTAAAACTGAATGAAACAGATGGGGAAACAGCTCTGTACTTAAGAGACCACACAACATCTGCTTCGTGCTGGAAAAGAACAAGAGGTTTATTATGAAGAAAATAAAGCTTTTTACAAAAACACAATTTTCGAGATAGCTTCCAAGTTACTGTTACTTCCTCTGAATTATTTTGGCAAGAGTAATAGCAAAAAATCCATGCCCCACACTGAGATATGACCATTCATGCACCTCAGGACTATCACTTGGTATAGGAATAAGAAAGTCTGTTCAAAAATATGGTTCACTGTCATTGCAAACACTATTATTGCAAAAAAGCACACTGCTAAAACGTGTATCCATATTAAATTTGACATTATAAGTTGGTTGGTTCATCACTAGTTTCTATATATTTTCAGATAGTCTGAGATTTGCACATGTAAATAAAGAAAATACACAAAAAATAATTATAAACTAAAGTAAATTGAAAATAGAAGAACTGAAGAACAGAATTGAAATCAGGAATATATTGAACTACTATTAAAGTAATGCTAAACTTGTAAAAACTACTAAAATCAAGACAAACATTGTGAATTCATTTTAAATTTTGTTGCAGTGCATGCCTTCCTTATAGACCCTGGTATTCTCCCAGCTGTATATCTTTAGTTTGTCAAGATATCTCCACATTTTCAGGATTACTTACTGCAATCTCTGCTTCCACAAATGTCCCGGCTCTCTACCATCTCTATCACTGCTGTGGACAGATACGGCTCATTGGCCATAAAGTGGACCTATAGTTGTGTCACAGTGGCTAAATCTGATGCTCTCTATATCTGTTTCGTCTTCCCACCGACATATTGGCTTGTTTTTCTTCCCAGACGCCGGTTAGATAAGAAGTCCGCCCCTCGGGAAAGGACATGCACTTCCACACTATAAGCTCTCCTCCTTCTCCTCCTCCTCCTCTTCCTCCTCGCCTCCACGTGTGTCACCCAAATAATTCTTTACGGGGTGACATGTCTGTTGGTCCTCGTCCCGATGTGCTTGCCCTAGGGCGGCTGACACTGACCAATGCACCTCAATCATTCTCACCCAAAGCTGAAAACAGGGCGTCGACGTCATGATGGATACACAATGGACACAGGGAGGGAAGAGGGCAAACCGTGAACACAAAGACGCAAGGGAAAATGACTTCAACTGGGCTTGGAAAAGTTGTAAGAGCGAGGAAAACTTGCTGTAAAAATACTGAATGGTCTTTTCAATATGCAGTATATCTATCATCTAAAGCAACCCCTGCTTTAGCTGCAACCTTTTTCCTCTGGTGAGCGACCTGCAAAACTAAAATGGCAGAGAGCTACTCCTTTTAGGTGCTGCATGAAATTGAGCTGATATAAAACTAGCAACTATAGCTTTAGATGGGGTATATTTCGATGCCTATAAACATAAACCATAACTCAGTATATGAGTGTATTTAAATTATACGTTCACTATGACAGGGGTCTCCAACCTGTAGCTCGGGAGCTTCCAGCAGCTCTCCACCTTCCTCCAAGTAGATCGCCAAGGGATTTCTTAATTCTATGTATTGTGGATAATAAGTAAATTTAGATTAATTACTGATTAATTAATTGTAAATATATAATTTTGATGCCTAACTTGATGCAGCGATAAATGGATAATGGTTTATGTTTTATAAGCATCTAACTGTTTCCCATCTAAGGCTCGCTGCGGCTCTTATATTTACCCAGTTTCTTTGCAACCGCTAAAATTAGTAGCTCTCTTGGCATTTTTGTAGCTCACTGAAGAAAAAAGGTTGGAGACCACTGCACTATGATAACACATGAGATGAATCAAATTACTCAGTGTTACACGTACAACTAACAGATCTAAAGAGTGTTTCTTACTGTGGTCCAAAGCAAGAAAAATATCTGATGAAAGCTTTTTTTTTTTTTTTTTTTTTTGACATAACCTTATTTAAAAATAAAGAAAAAAAGCTTTTGGATATCGGCCATCCGAGTGTGCTATGCATTTTTTCACTTTTATTTTGCTGTTCCTTGCATTTGCACCGCTACAAGAACTTTGGTGTGCATTTTCTGTTTGATTTGAGTCCTAATTTGTTTTTTTCATTTTGTTGTGTTCTAGCAAGTCATCTCATGTACCTTACCTATGAGTGAAAGTGATTCTGGATTTTGTGGTGGTGAGTAATAATCCAAAAATGTAGAAATGGTTTCAACAGGGATCATCCCATCCAGAAGCCATTTTCAATAAATAGAACTGGCCTGAAACACTGGAGGACTTTTAACAAGGTGAGACAGCCAGCACATGATAGGGACATAACGACCTGTAATGATATTAGCTAGTAAACCAAGGACAGGGCAGAGTAGAATAAAGTCCCAGGGTTTCAGGCCAGTTCTATCAGTTGAAAATGGCTTATGGATGGGAGCCGAAACATCTTGATCACAAAAACACTGTCCAGACAACCAGAAACCGTCTCTACATTGACCTCCTCCTGGACGAATGAGGGAATACACCATCGCAGTGAGCCAGAAGTATCTTACCATCAAGAGTAACTGAGAAATGAATGAATTTTCATGAATAATGCACAAAACTATAAAACAGCACTTACACTTTTGTTTAGTTGTTTTGCTTCTTCCAAATGAGGCACTGCCAGTTCATGGGGTCCTTGTTAGCCATGAATGTGGTCCTTGAACTAAAGTGCTACTAAGTGATTTTAATAGTTAATTTTTATGGGGTTTAAAGATTTTTCAAAACATTTTTCTAATCAAACATCATTTTGAGGACCACTCGAAAATCTGAAAACTGCAGTATTTATTGATTTGGCAACAGTAATTTTACATCAGTTGAAATTATTGAATACACATGAGTTTCAGAACAATAAAAAAGTATAGTCATAGTTATTGCCAATTTAAAGTAAAATATCCTATCTTCTGAACAAACCTCAAAATGTTGCCTATAACAGGAAGCTGAAACCTATGAATAAGATTTTGCGTTATTGTATTATTGTTATTATCCTATTTGGGTTCATTCTGCCACTGAGTCTCGCCCTTGGAGCCAATGCACAGTTTTTATAGAGACAAGTCATTACCTCTGCTGGATCTGTGCACTCACTTTCACAAAACTCCCTCATTACTTGTTAATCACTAGAGGAGGAGGATCCGTTTGTCCAGACCAGCACAATGTCCAACAACAACATCGAGAGAAGAGGAGAGACTTGGGTTTGGACTGGCCGCAAACGCCATTGTGCTGCTAATGGTGCTTGAAGTAATTACAGGCTAATGTTAGTGGGACGTGTCCTCTCCAGCAGAACGCAGCATGGAGTGTCCCGAGTAGCTCACATACGAAACGGTTTCTCCAAATGAGTCCATTAAACAGAAGGGGCTCGAGATGGCTTCCCTTGTAACACTGCAAGAAAATACAGGCATGCATCAGTGAGGACCTAACTGTCTGATGAGAAGGGTGTTTGGTCAAGGGGACTAAACAAACAAATTAGGAGGCACTGTGGGGGGTTTATGCACAGACGAAAGCTAACTGAAACTGAAACTGTTATTATTTCCCTAAAAAAATGATAACACATTTTCCCCATTGCCTTCTCATGTTGCCACACTAAAGCAATTGCAACATGCTATGGGAATTTATATTTTTCTTACACAATTCCCTCTTGTCACCTGCCATAACTGGAAATGCACATTGCAAGAACTGGAATTAAGAAAGTATTTGCCAGTGGAAGATAAAATATGAAAATATATATTGCATAAAATAAATTAAAAAAAAAATCTAATGTTTAAATTAAGTGTTAAATGTCAAAATTCTAAGCCATACAGTGTAAGTGGTGCACCTTTAATCTATAGTAATAACAATTATAACCATCAACTCCCATGTGCACATTCATACTAGGCAACGTGACTGAAATGTCTTGCTCAAGAGCACAACAGGAGTTTCCATTAGAGCTACTGCTACCCACTGTGGCACCTGTTCCCAGCGATCTCCCATCCAAGTTCTAACAAGGCCTGGAATTGTCCATCTCTACAGAACTAAAGGTAAAAGGAGCTGTTAACTTTAAAACTACCTCTACACGACATCACAAGGTGGAATGGAGCTTTCTGAACTTTGGAGTTGTAGACCAGACAGATTAATTGTGGCCATACCAGCTTTTCAAAGCCTGATCCTGTCAGATCTCAGAAGCTAAGAAAGGCCTGGCCTGGTTAGTACTTGAATGGGAGACCTGGGAAAATCAGGGGCACCAGTGGCAAAAACTGTTGTTGTGTCCTTAGGCAAGACACTTCACTCACATTGCCTAGTGTAAAAGTGGTGTGTGCCTGAGTGTTGGTGGTGGTCGGAGGAACCGATGGCCCCGATTGACAGCTGCACTTCAGTCAGTCTGCCCCAGGGCAGCTGTGGCTGCAGTAGTAGCTTACCACCACTGGGTATAAAGTGAATGAATAATGCTCGGTAAAAAAAAAAAAAAATGGTGAGAGAGCAACATTATAACATGGCTTAAAACTCACAAATCAATTTTTCGTGATATAAGACATTTAACTTTGGATAATTTTTGTATATTGAAGTCAGATTCATTATTCATTGTGAATTATTGGTAAATTCACCATGAAGTAATTGGTTATTTGTTGTCTGGAGAATACATACTTTTTAGAACTGGTATAAAAACTTTTGTAAGATGCCACAGTCCTTTCTTTCTTTCTTTCTTTCTTTCTTTCTTTATTTATTTACCTTTAGAAAACCTGTCTCACCCTTCCACAGTAAAGCATATTTCTTTCACACACCAACATCTCAGCACAGACTAATGAAAATGGGCAAATTACTCAACCAGAGTTTACAAAGGTGGCAACATTCTCTTGGGCAGTGCTTTTAAGTCATTAGGATTTTTTTTTTTTTTTTAGAGACAGTTTGGAGACATCTTTAAAAGCTGTGCTGCCAACCATGAACCTACTGACGGCTCAGACAACTTCATGTAATTCTAAACATAAACATAGTCCATTTTGAAGTGTAGCTGCCTATATCTCATGTTGTAAGCAGAATGAAGGATGTTATTTTATGATTTGTTCTTAAGCAGTCAAGTGTGCAGCTTGTGTCACAGTATTTTCTCATTATGTGTGAAACACTGAGAGCATTGAGCTCTTAATAGTTAGGCTTCCATTTTCAACTCCAGTAATGTTAATTATGCTCTACATTGATATTTCTAATGTAATTCATTATTGTATTTATAAAAGACTTTTCATCTTTCATCTCTGAGTGCTAAAAATCCATTACCTAATATAACTACAAACATAAAACCACACTAAATATAAAAAGATAAAAATAAAAAAATAAAATGCTAAAATGTATACATAAAATTAGAGGTGCACAACATTTCTGAAAGGAATAACATGAAGATGTTATTGCTTTGCCTGGAATATTCCATAGTATGAATTTAAACATATACATCTGGCATTTATTCATTACAGGTGTTTCCAGTGCTCAAAAATAGAAAAATTCCTTCTGAGAATAGGGGTGACTCTCCACAGATCTGAATTGTAATCTAGAGTAGTGCTGTAACCTCCTTATCTAGGTTTAATCTATACTGGGAAACATTCTGTCTAGATAAAGCAATAACATTTCCATGGAGACAAGCAGGTGGCGGACCCTCTAGCAGAAATGTTATGCAGTGCACCTTTAAAGTTGCTGTGTTGACTAAAAAGTTACAACAGCTAAACTAATTCTATATTCTGCCACTACTGCACTGTGTTTAATCCACAAGGAAAGCAGGAACCATGTTTGAGATAATAAATTGTCCAGATGGCTAAACGCTTTATATTTGCATCAAAGGTTTGGCATTAACAAACTATGTGTTTGTTTGCTTTACTGCTTTCTGATGAAAAAAGTTGAGTGGCAACTATAGGCATTTTTAATTAATTTATGTTGTTGGAGAAGCAGAAAAAACTGATTAATTGGGAAAGATTGTCTGCCCTTGTCGATTGTCAAAATACTCCAGTGTTTGAAAGTTCTATTGATTCCATATATCTGGGTCCATATCTCAGGTGTTAGACAGAGAGTGCAGTGTAGTCTGTGTAGGTCCAGGCTGGTGGTGGAACTTGTGAGTGTGTGGGCGATGGGCAGTGGGAGATAAGAGGCTCCTCTCTGTGAAGATGGACTGTTATAGCCTCATTGATCGCACTCTCTCACAGGGAGACCAATTCAATCAATACACACAGGAGTGCTTCAACTGTCCACCACCTACTCTGCAGCATCTTCCTGCTCAGACCAAGTCATCATCAAGTCTGGATTTTTATGTTTCATCACACGGCAATCCCATGTGCCCATACAGGACTATTAATGTTTGTATTTGATTTTATGGTGAGGTGAGTTGCAGTTGCAGTTAATATAATAAACAACAAAAAGCCAAGGACAAGTAAAACACATTAAAACAACAGAATAAAACAGTAAAGTGCTAGTTCTGTGGTCTAAGATCTGAATAAAATATAATTATATGATGCAAAATCGACTGGTTAGAATATTGTTACCTCATCAAAAACATATCTGCAGTTGAGTTTGAGTAATCCTGAGTAATTTGTTAGTCATTCTACATTTCCAAAGCTCAAAATGCTCTATTCCCCGTTGTGATATCATGATACAGTAGTTTTCAAGTCAACAGCTACCTTTTACCTTTTATTCAGCAGAGATTGGCAATTTCAGGGCTGAAATTATCCGAATGATTCCAGTGAAAGTGTATGGAGTTTAAAAACATGGTGGAGCACTTGTATTACTACATGACATCACAAGGTGGAACAGATTGTTATTTATCTGAGAGAAGAACTCAGCCTAAATATGCAGCAGTTGTGTATTGTGAGAATGAAACAAAACACAACTCCAGGTATGTTTTTGATGAGCATACAATATTATAACGTAGATCAGACAACAATATGGGCCCTTTAATTATTTCTCTGTATGTTCTCGGAGGTGACAAGACATTCTTTTCAGGCGTCTTCAGTGGTTCTGGCAACAAATGGTAGTTCCTGATCCCAAGTTTTGAGAATGTATTTACAGGTACAAGCTGCAGTTCATGAATACATCCTAAGAATTAGTAGAGAAGAAAGGTAGCACTTTCTTTTGTTGTGTTTTGTCACAATCAAATTTTTGATTCTAAGGAAAAGGCTCCACATTCATCCTTTAGACAACAGAATGCAATTTCCACCACAAAATAATAGTAGTTTCTTTAATATTACCATGTGGTCTTAGACTAATAGACCATTCAGGAATCTACTAACTACTAAAATCCCAAGTGATTTTTTTTTGTTTTTGTCAGTACTTGCCCAATGGAGTATTCACTTTCAATATTAGTTTTATTGATGAAATTCAGAAATTGTTTTTTACTACCTTATTAGGTAATAGATCATTTCGTTTCCTTCATTACTAGATGCATTCTCCGGATTTACGGTATTCTCAAAACGAGATACATTTAAAAGGTTGTGTCAAGAAGGGCATCGGAAGTAATGTAAAAGTGAAAAGCTGAATATATGAGTCTGCAAACATTTAATCTGCTACAATGCCTGAAGCAAGTGCGATAACAAAAAAGGTCTATTCAATTTAGATATCCAAATCATAGCTGCTTTAAATGACTGTTTTATGCCTCAAAATAAATTCCAAACCCACAAACATACAGTGTATAGTGAGAGATGTCTGGTTCTAGGCTTGGGGCTTATAATACATGTTTTAAATCAGCATTTGCTCCTTTATGTGGGACAAACCTCTTAGTGTGTGAAGGTGACAGCAGCACAGAGGGGGGTGGGAGTGTGAATGAGAGTATCAGGGGGCCGTCCTGCTCCGTCGTGTCCCTTTAGGAAATGTTTCTTAGGGTGAGGACAGCGGTGAATCCAGGCCATCTCCCCATCTCCCTGTTCTCTGTGTGTGTGTGTGTGTGTGCGTGCGTGCATGTGTGTGTGTGTGCATCTCCAGCCTCACCTTGCGTCTCAGGTGGGACAGGGGAATGAGATAGCAGTCCTCAGTGGGCCCCACACACAGATGGAGGATAAATCAATGAGGAAGTGGCAAAATCAGAAAATGAAGAAGAAAGAGCAGACAATGGGGAGAGGAAAACAATTTGGTGCTGTTGAGGAGATGAGAGGCTAGAGAATCCCTCTGCTGTGACTGGAAACAAGGCAGAGCTGTTTTCTGTGAACAAAAGTACGGTGAGACAAAGTTGTGTATACACAGATCAGATGAGGGACATTTTTGGATCTCTTATACAAGATGCTTTTCTGGGCCTACTGCTTTGCCAAGCTTGTAAAATTCCTAATTCCTTAATTGATCCAGGTCAATGACAAAATATATTTCATGAACATCTCCAAGAATGTGAAAGTAACAAAGCCAACAAAAAATAACCCCCCTAGTGGCTGGTGGTGCCCAATGCATCTAAACCCGAATCAAGCAAACAACACAAAATTACCACTGACAACAGACCAGACAAAGTTAAAGGTCCTATATTACACAAAATCGAGTCTTGTGACCTTCAAGTCATGTTATAATGTTGTTACCTCGTCACAAACATCCCTGAAGTTGTGTTTGTTTCATTCACATTTGGGTGGCCTTTTATTATTAGTCTGTCTACACCCCCAAAACTCAGAAAAGAAAAAAAAAGGCAATTCTAGATGATAACTTTCCTGTATTACCACATTACATCCCAAGGTGAAAGAGGGTATTTTCCATTTAAGACAAAATCCCCTAAAGCCTAAACATGCAGGTAATTTTGTGTTAAAATTGTGTGAAAGAAACAAAACGTAAATGCAGGTATGTTTTTATTCAGGAAATATTATGAGACATCTGAAAATAACATAGTATGGGCCCTTTAAGATTGTGATTTTAAGGTTCATTAGCTTTACCATATAGCTTTTGCAGTGTTCTTGTGTTGTAGAACAAAAGGAGTGGTCTGTGTGGTTTGAGAGCCTAAACGATAATGTGATTAACATGGTGTAACTGTAATATTGAGTTTTATACTACATCTGCACTTAGAAAGTTATTCACTGACCTTGTGAACAACTAAAACATGGAAGATGTAATTTATTTTTATTTGAAATCTAAATTAGCTCAATTTGAGTTTCTTGTGTGAAGTAATTTCACATTTGTCTTTGCTTTTACACAAATTTGATTGTGTTTTAGAAATGTTGTAAATCATTCATTGTCTCATATTAGTCCTATTATATTTCTCATTTCACAATTCCAAATTAAAATCTCAAATTAGATAAAAGGACAGACTTTACAGGTTTAGACAACTTTTTCGTAGTTAGACATAAGCGATCATTAAAAAGAATGAACATGTAATTTCAAAGAATTTTATTTTTCAAATAAATTAGTCATCTACACACAGACAGACACAGACACCACATACATGCTTGCAGTACATAGACACTGCATACATGCTTGCAAAACTTTTTTTTTTTTTTTTTCTTCTCAGTCATAAATATGTAGCTTTTGTTGAACCCTCTCTCATGTCTTTCTGCGGTGTTTTGTACATTTCAGAGATTTAAAAGCACCAGAAGAACATCCAAAGTTCACTAAAGTAGAGCTGAAGGTGAAACATTATAGGCCTGTGTTAGGAGTTGGACCACATTCAGAAAGAGACGATTTTTACAACGTGAAATGAACAAGTGCAGAGACAAAGGACGCACCACCTCAGGAAAATGAAGATAAAAAGCATCATAATACAGTGCGAGGCCAAGTCTAATTGATACTGTATGAATGAAATAAGGTTAGTACAATTGTAAATTGGAGTTGAACTCTTGGGTGGAACAGTAAAAACTATGTAACATGATAAAAATATTTGAATCAAGTGAAGGCCAGCTCCAGATGACCCAAGTAACATTCATGCTTTAACACATTCAAGTAATTATATTATTCAAAAAAATCTGTCTGATGCATATATATTTAGTGCATAAAGTTATCAATATATATGTAGAATTTACACTTTATGTACTTGTTTGTGATTTTAAATGATTTTAGTGAATGTATTAAATATATTTGAGAACAGACCGGGTTTATTTCCAGATCACCAGATTATTTCTAATGAGGATTAAAGGGCTGTAAACATGGATAACCTCAGCTGCTGATCTAGCTGTCATTGGTTTTTACCAGTGAAGATCACATCTCAGAGTCACAGGTGCAGAGCAGCAGTGCAGAGAAGCCCCGGATCACTTAGTCACCACTTCGGCTTATTACCCACAATCCACTGGGGCAATGTTAGAGTATTAGCACTGTATTCCGCTTTCCATTAGTGCTCCTGGCTAAAATCAACTTCTCCTGGGCCACAGTTTAACAGTCAGATTTGAGTGCTTTGTTCTTGTGTGCTTTTAAGTTTATCTTTATGGCTCACCAGCCTTCCAAAACACAAATGCCTCTCTGAGAGAATATTCAATTTGAATTGTCCTTCATGACAAAAGGTAAAAAATAAAAGATTGTTGGTGGAGACCAGCTCAGTCTTGCTCAATGTGGAACTCTGTTTTCCTTTAGATGCATAGTGAAAACATATTTTCAAAGAAATGCACAAGTCACTTTTAAGATAGAAAAACTGGGCATATTGCATTTCAAACGCCGAATGGCACCAGATAAACATATTTTGTCTATAAAAATCTCTTAACACTTTTTACTTTCATGTTACCTTTTAAAGGAACAGTTTAGGCTTCATAAGATACTTGTTAAAAAGAACATTCTTGCCCACAGTCAAACTTTGAGCAAGCTGTGGCAATGACACAGGGAACCAGCTGTACAACAATGACACCTGGTCTGACTTTACAATCTACAGTATTTTGGTAATACATCAATTAAAATCACTTTGAAAAATGATTACTTTAAACACAAAGTATCACTTGATTTTGTACAATTAAAAAAAAAAAAAAAAAAAAAGCATGTTCTTCTTGCCAAGATCCACTCAGCCTTGTGCATCTAAATACCACATTCAGAGTTTCCACATTGTCAGAGCTCCTCAAACACAAACTGCTGCTGTTCTTGGGTCTCTTCAATGCCACGTGCAAACAGGTGAATCAACTGGCACTGGACACTGCAAAGAAACACACAAAGCACACAGATTATTACACGCTAACAGATCTAGCTGGACCTGGAAGACATTTTAGAACATGTGTCACCTTGTTTTTGGGAGTCAAAGTTCAGTTCAGCACAATCGGTAGTTGGTTTAGAATATAAAACATTTCCCACAACTAAATTCACAACCAGGGACGTATAGCTGGTGGTAGTGACAAGGCCTGACACAACAGTATCAGCTGGAACAATATTATTTCAAACACACACACATCACATTGTAGTTTTATATAGCTATAACTTGGCTTTTCAGCCTTAAAGGCACTCAAACATACACATACATTCATATACCAGGACCACAGACACTGAGTCTAGGCTAAAAACTTAAAAAAAAAAAACGTCTGGAAATGTTTTATGATGACTTTGAACAACCAGCCAAGATCGCAATATTTTAATCCTCTCAAAACTATTCACTTTTATCATTCCTCTACATCTAAACTCTGGTCGTTATTCTTCTTTTTCCCCACTTTCTTTCCGTTTCGCCCGAACTAAAACCATTAATTATCGACACAGCACTCAGACCAGCTCACTGTGAGAGCGATTAGCACAGGGAAGAGGCAATAAAGGGACAGACTCATGCTTTAATTAAAGGGGAGTAGCCTTTTAACATGGGGAGGGCCGTTAAATTAGTAACATTACAGAACCATGCATCATTGGCTAAGTACAATGGAGCATGAAATAAATGATGTGTCCAGCTGTGCCATAGGAATGTATAGGGATCGGAGTATAGGAGAATAAGACTGCACACTAGGGAAAGTAGAATTAGTCTTATATTGAATAGTAGAAACTAATCTCTTAACTCTAAAATACAATGGTTGCTTGTATTGTCAAGTATTTTCACGATACCTACATCTTACATTTTAGTATTTGTTTGTAGTGTGTATGTATTCTTAAAGGTGCAGTATGGAACTTGTCTCCAAGCTGAGGTTACTGCTTTGCCTGGAATGTTCTACAAAATAAAACAACCAGATGTTCCCACCAGGCCAATCAAATGCTCATCACATAAAGGTATATATTTCAAGGCATTTATAATAATTATAGATTTCTTAGAAAATATAAACCATGCGTAAGTTTAATGCCATACTGTGGAACATTCCAGTCTATGCAACAACAGTTCCATGGAGACACACCTTATCCCAAAAGTGACATAGAGCACCATTAACTGAACCTTATTGTATTAACTATTTGAACTATTACCTGACTTGAATGCTGACATGGGGCAGGATCTCGCCATCGCAGGTCCAGCTGCTCTGGGCGGAGTCATTGTTACACCTGCAGGGGGTAGGGCATACAGGTGTAAAGGTGTTCTTCATGGGTATCTCGCTGAGGTCCTCCACTGAAACCACGTGTCGTGGCTGGAATTTAAATTTCTTCACTCGGTGGACGTCCACAAACACGTGGTCAAACTGTAGAGAGGAGCAAAATGCATTATTAGGACTTAATCTGAAAATGAAATAACTTTTTAGTTATAAAAGTAATGTGCATCTTAATACAATAAACAAAACATTTAAATCTTGCACATTCTTTCAAGCATTGCATAATAGCCAATCAGATGTTGCTACTCGTGTATTTCACCTTCCAGTTACCTGCAACATTTTGAGGACTTTTTTCCATTTAAAAGCTATAATATTTTGTTAATATTTAGTTATAAATTGCCAATCTATGGCAACGGTCCAGAAAATGAAACCCATGGATATGCATTTGATCTATATTTCTGTTCTACAAAGACTATTCAGTCAGGGGCAGAGGGTGAACGACTACAGACTACCTCGTTATAAGAAGAGCAGGTTAACATTGTACATGTCCTGCCACAATGTATTTTGTGGCAGGACAATAAAAACACTAAAACTCAACAATTTTGAATGATGAGAAAAGACTTAAAATGACAAGTAGTAAAGAAATAATAGGCTAGTCAGTTCTCTTTTAAATGTCTTATATCTAAGACTTGCTTTTCTTCACAAAGTGCCACTTCCTCTTTGCTACACTCTTTATTCTTCTGCCTGTCCACTGTCTATCTCTCCCCACTCATCCAAAAAACTCACTGACAACCATTTATTTCACATCAGAGCCACTTTATGAGCGTGCTCTTTGCATTCACGCGGGACGTTGGGCCTAAAAGGCTTTCTGACAAGGCCATGAATACGCTTAGAGCCGCCTCACTCCTGTTTCTCCTCGCTCGGCTGGACACTGAGGCTGATATTAAGTGAACGGAGATGCAAAGTCACTCAGCCCTTATCACTCATAGTCCTCTTTTCAACTTGATATGTGCCAAGTAAAGCAGGAGATCTAGTCCAGTGGTCCCCAAAGTGAGGTATGGCTCTTACAGAAGATTTCTTATAGTTCATGTCCTGATTTTGTTTCATTAAAGGTTTATAGCTAATCCAGCTCTTAATTAGATGTACTTGCGTTGAAACCTAATAGACTTCTTGTTAGAATAGATTGTGGTCACTGAGTTCAGATTTTTCTACACCCCTCCCCCTCATTTTGCGGCACATTTAGTTTTGATTAGCCAAAAACCTGACAAAGACAAATCACAACCAAAAATTACAATACAAAAAAAAATTTCACTTATAGTTTGGCTTAAAAGATACACTATGTAACTTTTCTGGTTTAAGTCTGCCATGTGCTTGTCACTACAAATAAGTTTTGTTTGAATTATACAGTTACATAGTGCACCTTTTTTTTTTAAATTTTTAATTTTTTTTTATTTTTTAGAAAAGACCCATTTAGTTTTTATGAATTGGTTAGCTGTGTGTGTGTGGTGCAGATGCAATTCAAAAATGAATTGCCAAATATTTTGTCTTTCGTGTTCCCTCATTTTCTACCATCTATCTGCTTGAGCAGCGTGGTAATATAATCCCAGCAGTGCACGCTGCTTGTTTTTGGTAAAGACTGATTTGGTGAATGTTAATCTGTCTAAAGACACGCTCCACACATCACACAGCGGCCAAATCTTCTCAGTCTAACAGCAGCTTCCATTTCACCATTTCCTTCTGCTAACCGGTTCATTTTTCATTGAGCTTGTTCCAATTCAGCAGTCGAGCAGGATTGGCTGTGATATTTTGATCACATGTCGTGTTGCCTTGGATTCCAGCCGCCTCGGTCTTACAGAAGTAATTTCCAAACACAGATACATGCTGTACCAATTAGAGTAAGAACAGGTCAGCAGCACCAATAGAACAATTACATCAAGAGTATAAAATTACATCTTAAAATAATTTCTGTGTGGAGATGTATGTCTGCGCTTGGTCTTGTGGATTTTTTCCCATCATTCAGTAAGGACACACTCATACTAGACCAATCAAACTGTGCCATGCTCCGGTTTGGTCGGGGAGAGGCTTGGGTCTCCCTTGGGCCTGCACTCATACCTGCACAAACAAACTGAGCCACAGCCTGGATACGTCAAGCACTGTTTGCTTTAAGCTACACTATGCCACTTTTTTCTGCCACCTGCTTGTCTCCATGGAGATGTTAATGCTTTGACAAAAATATCACACACTATCACACACACTCTCAACTTCACCAGCAGAGAGCTATTGACCAAAGTTGTATTATTATTCCTGCAGGTTGAAGTCACTGCACAGTTTCCTCTGGAAAGCCCCTATAGATAAAATTACTGCTATGACTGTTTTCTAAATAGGATAAACTGTCTCAAGGCGTATCCTGTGGCAATAATTAGCTAAACCCACCAGACCCCCTGTGATGCAGTGTGATCCTACAGGGGTATTAGACCACATTTCTCCCATTCATTACTGAAACTATGATCCAGCCATTACATACATCCTCACTGGACCAAACTGCAGGTTATTTATGAAACGCGGGGAGGCACTGGGGCTAAGGGGGGGCTAAGGGGGGGCTAAGGCTTCTGCACTAAAGTGAACTGTAGCAGGTGAAATGAGCAGAGTCAGCAGATGGAGATGCTAGCACAGCAGTGGGCTAACTCCTGCCTTCTGCTCTCCGCTGCACACTACAACACACTCAATTTATCCAGGCACAGGTTGAGCAGCTCCTGGTGAGCCACATCAGGTTCAGTGGGAGTGAGGACAAGCTGGGAATCAGATATTGCTGTTTTTATTACTTGTTGGTAAACTGATAATTGGAAAGGATCATTAAAATTGACTTCTGTGCTAGAAAATGGGTTTCAACTGGTAAATTATACAATGGGTTTTCTGTCATGATCACTTGATTGTTACTGTTTTTTTTTCTTTTACATTCTAAAAAATAAATATGAAAATGTATGCACTTTTGGGGTGTATAAGAAAGACATATTACTGCTTTAAATATGTGCTATGCAACTTTTCTGGTGGATGGTCTGCTTCTTGCTTGCTTGGTATGTTCCACAGTACAGAATTAAACTCATCTCATGGAGATGCCATCAGACCAAGTTAAAGGTCAGATTTGTGAAGTGGTGAGCACACTCATAGTGCAAAAGCATATTTTAAGGTATTTCTAAGCAATGAAAAACACCTGTAATAATCTGAATGATATGTTAAATGCCATACTATTGAACATTCCAGGCAAAGCAACAGCTCTATGATGAAGTCTGTGGTAGACTCCTCACCAGAGAAGGTACAAAGTGCACCTTTAAATCAAAGTACAATAGATACTGTTACTGATATAATATTTGTGTTGGGTATCTGTAGACTCTCAAATTGTGCATAAATAGGGGACAAGTTCAACTGTAACACTGGTGATAGTAATTTTTTTCACCTTTAAAATTATTATAATTTGCAGTTGTTCACAATGTTCTCAGTTTTCTACATCACATGTACAATGTAATTTGTATGTCAAACGGTGATGATGCTGCATATTCCCACCTGGTCATCCTTGTTGGTGTGCCTCAGCAGGTGTTTGAAGAAGTCAATCCTGGAGCACTTTCGGACAAGGATGAGGTCAGCTGTCCCATCTGCGAGGTGTGCCGAAGGAGACAGGCCCTTGGGACTGCGGGGACAAGCACAGCTCATACACGCCGCGTTTATGGCCATGAATTTCCCACTGATCACTGTCCAGCCATCATCACGCCTATCTGAAACAGGTATTAGCAGCATGGTATGTAAGTTGTATTTTTGGGGACATTTTAGTCAATGAAAAAAGGTGATATTAGTTATTCAGCTTGTAGAAATAATATGTGATGCATATATAAGACAACTTTCAATGGATCTTTCCCTGACTCATGATCTTTTTTCTCCAGCCTTGTTTAATATATGGGATACTTTGTACTCAAAAGTGATATTTTGCCATATGTCATTTTATTTATAATTATATAACTTATTAGCATAAATACTAAGCACTTTATGAAATGATTTCCAAACTGTCATCAGTAACTGGGAACATAATGGACTTTTAAACTAAGTACTTCTAAGTCCTTCAGCACATTTGTTCTTGGATGCACTGCAAAATTTTCCAAATGTGGCATGAGATCTGAACGATAATCCAACTATACTGAGCCACTCCATTATTATGTTAAATCTGTGTTTACTCTGTCTGATGCTTCTAGTAGATGCCAAAGGACGATTCACTATTGTTTATATCAGTCTCCAGTTCGTCTGCCATCTTTAGGCTCCATCAGAAACTGGCACCACTGTAGTAACAGATTTTGTGAGATCTACTCAGTTTACAAATATACACATTTTAATTTGATTGTAGTGTACAGTCAGCTTTAACCATGCTCACATTAGACACTAAATAGCTCATTTAAGAGTGCTATGTTGTCACACTAAAGCCACAATGTTTTAAAGTAAATATGTGTTTAATAACTTTAAAGCATCATAACATCATCTGGTAGCCCACTGAATGAGAAAATTAATCATGTTGTGAAGTAGGAAAAATTAAAATAGTTTGTGTGTGGAGTATTCTTTTTGTGGATTGGCAATGGGTTGCACACAATTGGCACTAATGAAAGTCCATTAAGTTCCAGATGTCTTCATGTTCTAAGAAGGTCTAAGAAACAAAAAGTTTACATTATAAAGTTTAGACTTCTTTTTACTTGTAGAACAACACAAGATATTTCAAAGGCAATTAAATGTAGCCAAGGATCAGTTCACAATATCAAAAGAAGTCATATAGATAAAAATGTGATTGGATTAAGCTTGTTTTTCTGATTAGACACGCTTTGCAGATTTCCAGAACACCAGACGTGATGGTCGCACTTCACAAAGCGCTAACACTGCTCCTTAGAGATCCCTTGCTGTTGATGAGCCAATCAGATGTCTCGATTCACCCATGAGACCACAAAACTGTCACTGCTTCAATAACCGACCAAGTGTGCAACGAAATCACGTTCAAATTAGCTTTACTGTGTCTCCAGGGGAAAATTAGTAAGAAAAAAAATCATTACCTTTACCCTCCATTTGGCAAAACAAACTTACAGAGGTGATCACCACAGATAACAAGCCCGCTGAGGCTACTGCGAAATGTGGCCTCGCAATTGTACAATAGTGATTAAAGTAACATTTGAGGAGCAGGAACAAAACAAAGGCAGCTGTGAGAGGCCTGTATGCATTAGCCAATGTCTGCAAATGACTGTTTTCTCTGAGAGGGAGGCCATTTCTGTGTCAGGACTCATTGACTCAGCAGTTGGAGGAGTTTACCCCTCAAAGAGAACAGGGCAAAACATAAAAACAAACAGAAATCGCTAAGCAAATGATGTGAGGTGAAGCAATAGTCAAAAGGATGAAAATCAAGAGCAGTGATTCTCAACTGGTGGCCCCTTCGTCACAAAGTTACTGCAAAGTTTAGAGATGTATTGTACATGAAAGGACATTAGATAACAGAAAAAGTACTTCATAAAACATTGTACTTTACCTGAGCATGCGATGTGAAAAGACTAATAATAAAAAAATATGCCATGACCCAAATATTTTAAACATATTCTCTCAGTTGAAAATCAGTTGCTATGTACTAGTATGTCTGTTTTTGTGTAAAATGGCTTGGAGTACAGTTATAAACTACAGTAAATTACTTTTTCATCAATCTCTGGTGAGTACTGGGTTTGTACCAAATGGAGCCAATGCATTAGTTTTGGAGAGTTGGTAATGAAAAGATTTTAATTAAAATCATGATGAGATTTATTCAATGTCACTAACATAATTTTGTATTCTCATCAATAACTCATTAAATCTCTAATCAAACGCGGCATCATGGAAAATTAGGACAAAGCAAGGTTTGGATTAAAAATTATAATGATGTGGTGATATTGACATCTGCACACAGGTAGTTATATTGACTTTCATAGTAAAAGATCACAAGTATGTTTTGTTTTAGGGAATAATCATAGTTTATTTACAAGTAGCAGCAAACTATAAATAATGAGGAACATTTTTATATAGAGCTTTACATCAAGGAAGACACTGTGGGGTTAAGTGTCTTGCCCAAGGACAAAACAACAGCATTCATCTGTGGGAGCTGGAATTGCCTACCCCTGGATTTGTGGATCTGACCACTCTACCAATGATGTGTCAAAAGCAGGATTCAGTCCGCTAGCAATCTGATCAGTGGGCAGACACTCTGTGCAATCACAGTATATTTATTATGCGCAAAATCGTTTGAAAAATAATTACACGTACCTTTCTCAGTCTTCTTTTTCTCCCCTGATGTGTGCTGACAGACTCTACACCTGCAAAATGGCAAAAAAAATAATCTCATATTATAACCAAAATATTGTGATGATACATGATGATACAATATATACTTATAAACTGAGCACTTAAGTTGTTTGTTGACTCATTTACGAATGGTTAAGACTTTAGCTAAAACTTTGATCTAACTTGTTATAAAACATGTAATTGTCTATATGCACTGTATTCTTAAATGGTGAAAAGAGCAGCAAGTCCAGCAATTTGAAATACAACAGCAAAACATATAAGTTGGCTTCTTTTACTATTTAAAGGCTATAGGTTATAATGTTTCCTCATCACAAACATACCTGTGTTTTGTTTCAGTCACTCAAGTTTAAAACATAAACCCTGCATATTTAGGCTGAGTTCTTCTGTCAAAGAGAAAACTGTCATCATCAGGTGGAACGGCTCTGTTCCACTTGATGATGCCATACGGTAATACGGGAAGTGCTCCAGTGTGTTTTAAAACTCCATACACCTTCACTAGAATCATTTGGATAATTGGATAATTTCAACCCTGGAATTGCCAGTCTCTGCTGAACTAAGGATGAGAGGTAGCTGTTAACTACCACTACATGACACCACGAGGTGGAAAAGAACATTATGAGCTTTAAAGATATTGACAGACTAATAACACACATTATTACATACATGTTGAAAGAAATGTGTGAATGAAACAAATCACAACACCAGGTATGTTTTTGATGAGGGAAAAACATTCTAACACAGGGGTGGGCAATTATTTTTTCCATGGGGCCACATGAGAAACAGAAAATATTGAAGACAGCTAGGCCAAAATGCTTAACTAAATTTGGCATAATATTAATTGTATTTCTTTATAAAAAAGCAGTAAATAGCATTGTTTTGACAAGCTGGTAAGACTGGTAAGAGTTTATGTTATGACTAAGCAATGAAAAAGGGAGGTTGCCTTAGAAAAAACTACAGTAATAAAAAAAACACCTCTAAAATAAAAGCAGTGCAGCTTTAGTCTATACATGAAGAAAAATAAAAAAATATGTTTATTTTGTAATTCCATGTGTTCATTAAATTTTACCACAGATAGCAGAATTGATTCCTCTGTTCATAAACAACATGGGTAAACAATAATCCATTGGTATCATATGACCTTAATCTTTTCAATGCTATTTAAAGTGTTTGCTGAAAATCTCTATGCTGCCCACTGGGAGCGGATGTTTACCCTGATCTGCACTGCACTTTATCTCTGGGACTGCTCACATCATCCTCAGCGGGTAGAAATGACACAGTGCCTTCGTAGTGGTTGTGGTTAAGAAAGGTTTTTACCCCTGAAAAAAAAAAAAAAAAAAAAAACACAAGAAAAAAACGATGAAAATAACAGTTGTGAGGAATATGTGAAACTATTTATGAATTATCATTATCCAGAAGATATTTGGTATTTGATGGTGTCATTTGCTTGTGTACATGCCTGCATGCTGTTGAACATTCCAGGCAAAACAGTAAAATTTCCATAGACAGGAAGTGGCAAACCCTCCACCAGAATAGTTACATATTGCACCTTTAAATAGTGAGTTTGGCAAATGGCAAAATAAAAAAACCCATGTAAGTAAGTTCTGATACAAATTTGTGAAGCATGTGGAGCATGTGAAATACATTTACTTTTAATGAAATTCCTGTTTCAATTCTAATTCAAACCCCACTTCAATTACCACAATGCACCCAACCCTAGAAATATGTGCATATTATGGAAAGCACTTAATAAATCAATTAAATTTCCTCTAAATATTAAAAAAGTGTCCATGTGTATGTTAAAACAAATATAAATTACTTTCTTGCTTGTTCCGGATGGAAGCCATTTAATTGTGCCCAGTTTTTCCATTTTATAAAGTGGATTACTGCGCGCCGAGTACCGTACAGTGCATTGAACTGTAGCGTATGTGAGCAGGGCCCATGGGAGCAGAGTTGGAGGTGGTAGTAGTAAAACCTTTAGCCTGAACTCCTGAGCTAGAATCCGTGTGTTAGATACTATCTGAAATCCTCCGCAGCCACCAGCACACACAAGTCCAAGTCCTTCAACAATGGACTGTGCCGGGTCTAAGTCGGGTTAGAATAAGTTGATCCGGGGTTAAAAGGTAAGTATGAGTGCTTAGCCAGGCTTGAACTCAGATGCTGACCCTTCACACCTGCGAGGCTGCAGCAGCGAATGGCTCTGTGGTTTACTACTGAGAGCTGTTTCATAAGAAGCATTCAGAAAAGTGTGCCATTTATCTGACTTGTAACTAAAACCAAAAATGAAGGTTTAAAGGGGACATATTGTGTAAAATGGACTTTTATAAGATTTAAATGATCTCATAACAGCGTTCCTTCATCATTTACTTACTATGAGTTGTATTTTTATTGATTCATGTATGTTTTATTAATACTATATTGTTATGATTCAAGAAAATGTCTCTCTTTTCATGTAACCCCTGTCCATGCTCATTGCTCTCTACTTACTTATACAACTCAAAATTTCACAAACCAGATCATGACGTTGCCTTATGATGATTTTGTATGTATTTGTCTCCTTTTACTACTTGTTTTAGTGATGGTTTAATGCTTCTCTACGCATGGCCTCATCCAGGTTTAGACCTGGTTCAGTCCTGACTTTTACCAGCGAGGTCGTAGCGAGCAGGGCCCAGCCATCTTTTCTTCTCACTGTCGGACAGCACATCTCCGTAGAAACCGTATCCTAGCAGCGAGACAGAGAATCTAAGGAAGAAGTCGTTGTGGTGAACTGAGCACACGTCCATCGGCTGTGCATCACCTGGAGAAGAAATGGACACTGTAAGACACATTAACAGCTACAATTATGTGTAGTATTTATTCCAAATATGTAGTAGAAATTTTCAAATGTATTGTAAACAACAGCAATATGTCTCAAATATGAAGTAAACACATTCATATGAAATATTACTCTAACCATTGTGCTAACATGTATGCTAACATACATGAACATTTACACAGGCAGTGGCTCCCTCTTTTCTGCATCACTCAAGGAAAAACTAAAACTAAAACACAACACTACGCACCCTAGTCCATCTTTCCCACAATCAGGGAATAATTTAGCTCCATAAAATGCTTATTTGAAAAGAAAAATAGTTATTTATAAATATTACAACTAAAACATTAAAAACATGAAATTGTTTAACTTTAACCTTAAGCCAGTTATTTAATCATAAGACAGATGAATGAGCTCCTCACGCTGGGTAAAATTCTCTATGAAATGACATAACATCCCTGGCATTACCTTAATGTTAAAAAATGAACAGAAACTAAAACTTTTCTTTTTTTTTTTTATATTTTATTTTTCTTTAGTTTTGAAAAAAGGTAAACAACGTATAACACAAAACATTGAACATGACAAAGAGAGTAGACAAATTTGACAGACTGCATCCAGTGTTTTTATATCACATTTAAATTTAAATAATATTACGACACTTCCTTTCCAGCATATGAGTCCCATTTACTCCAAAGTTTGTCAAAGAGGTCCATTTTCAAATTAAGTCCAAATGTTATTTTTTCCATTTTCTTAATTTCATTTATAATTTTCGACCAGTCTTTGATTGATGGTGCAGTTTGTGTCGAAAGTAAAACTTTTCAAACTACAATTGAGAAAAAAAAAAAAGACTGAATGAAAAGGCATATTGCCTATTGCTTTTAATTCACACTATTAGCTTGTGAAGTTCGGTACAAGATCAAATACATTTGTTATCGTCTAAAAGCCAACTCAAATCTTTAAGCCTTTAAGACTGACTGTGTGACTTATTTTTGTGCAGGCCCTGTATTTTATCCCTATTACTTCAGTTCAAAGGTTGTGTGTATTTCCTGTGACAGACCAGCTCTGATAATATCTAACAGAAAAGAAACATGCCGCAGCTGTAGTCCACAAATAAAAGGTGCATGTGTCTTTTCAATTACTCACCCACAATGATGTGTAAAGCAGACGTGACCGGATCGTTGGTGCCCACTGTGCTGAAGCAGATACAATCAGTAGAACCTGTTAAAGAGGGGACACCGGTCAGACACAAGAAAAACACTATATGTCATTGTAAAGAGCCAAGCAATGCACCTGCTACCATCATGACACTTGAAATACTCAATACCAGAACGTGTAAAATAACATAGTGGTTTACAAAATGTGGTTCAAATGCTGTGGTGGCACACTGGGTCAATAATAGTTATAGTACTTCTATGTCCTGTGGATTAGTCCACATGAAAAACTACTTCCAAAACTTGCTTTAATCATTTAGATCTAGTTTAGCCTGTTAAAATCTCGTGGTACTTGGGAAACTAAATATTTTCTAGTTTGTGAACCACTGCTGCTTTACTGTACAATGTGGTCACACTCCTTTCTAAGTAATGTTGCTGATTTGTTTGGTTGTTGTGGTAAATGTAGGTTTGGGTTGTGGATTTGCCAGTACTGTTACAGGCACTAGACCATGAACAATCATTAATGAATGTCATTCTTCTTGATGTTCTTGTTATTCTGTTTTCACAAGGATTGGCCAACTGAGTCATCTGAAAACTGTGTTTAGCTTTCTTAATGTATTTAATGGTACTTAAATAAGTGGAAGATGCAAAATCTAGCTTTTCAGTTGAATGGTTCATGTCCACAGTGATGCAGTCAGGCAGGTTACAGTTTAATTAACGCAATAAAAAATAGTTAAGTTTAGTGTCATACTAATGAGGAACAGTTCCGGTAAAGCCATAATATTTCAATGAAGGCACACACCTTTAAATTCTGAATACAACATGATATCTAAAAAGAACAGGAGACCAGTAATTGGAAAAAGCTAATAAAAACATAATTATGGATAATCCACTTCATAAAATGAGTACACTGCATCTAAACATTTACTGTAATTTCCTACACATTTTTCTTTTGACTAGCTATAAAAGATAGACTTTTCCCACTTCCATTTCTTGGTGCCTTTTGTGTCACCATATATAAACTGCAAGACTAACATTTGTGGACAAGAGCATAGCCATTCTGTATCTTGTAAAAGCTGCAACCAAGTGTGAAAAGTTCAGCCGGGTGATTTTATTAGTGATGCGTACCGAGAATCATAAAGCTAATCGTATATCTGGGTGCCCCTGGCTCATGAACGCTCCTCAGCCAACAAATGAACGATAAGAGACATCCCCTGCTCCGTGAGAAATGTGAAGTTTGACGCTAAATCTTTCAACTTGAGAGGTAATAAGGTCCTATCTCTTTTTCTGCGCCACATGGCATAATTTCAGACCTATCTGCTCCACTTTGATCATGCTTGAGTGGTGAAATGGACCCGGCGCTACTGATAAAAGAAGAGCAGAGAGGGGAGAGAGAGAAGAGAGAGAGAGAGGGGAGAGAGAAGGAGAGAGGGGACGAAGAAGAGACAACGAGTGAATCTAAGGCCTGATGTTATGGGCTAGTTCACTGCAGCGTGACAGGAGCTTGAAGATGTCATTCAGAGGATACTCACAAGAAGACCAGATCTAACACAGAGGTTCTCAAACTGTGGGGAGGGTAGGGCTAGTGGCAGACAGTAGATTTAGACTTAGACTTGGACAAACTTTAGTGATCCACGAGAGAAATTATGTGGACACAGTAGCTCAAACATCACAATAAATATAATAATAGTGAGCAAAAAGAAAAAAAAAAGTTATAGTAAATTCAAAATAAGTAGCAAAAATAGCAAGAGGCATAATCATATAAATGTATATGTACAAGTAAAAATAAAAAAATAGGCTCAATTAGTACCCTGATTTGGATTTTGGTTCCTAGAAGTTATATAAACTTGCTTTAATTGACTAATTATCAAATTATCTTTATATTCCTGTTCCTTTACAGGAAAAAAAATTAATGGGTTTGCTTCCAATTTGTAAGAATCTTCCAGATTAGCTTCATAAAGGAGCACCATGTAACATTTATTTTTTTTATGAGTGGGGTCGCCTCTCCACAAACCTGTAATTTGACTTGCAAATCTCCATGGAGATTCCTATGTTTATGGCTACACTGTGGAACATTTTATGCACATCTCCATAGAGAGAAGCAAGAGACAGACCCTCCAACAAAATTTGGCCGATTGAGGCTGTGATTTGCTCTCTCTCTGACTTGGGGAATGTGTGACCTGACTTTTTGCCTTCGTATGCCACTCTGAGCTGCACTGTCATATCGTAAATATCAAACATCAGCAAAGCTACGGTAACAGCCAATAAACCAGATCGTCACGGACAGACGAAGTGGCGAAGACAGGGGCGTAAGATACAGATTAGCGATAGTGACTTCCTGTGTCACCAGCCTTCTGTGCATTAAACATCATGGCCAGATCTTGCCCCCGATCTAAACACTAGTGCTAGCATTAAAGAAGGGACGTGTCCAGGTCGGGCTGTATTTCGCTGCTGGAGGCTGGAGTGGGACAGAGCATGATGCAAGCATGCGCCAGCAGAGGCACCAGGAATACAGAATTTTGGATGCGCTGTGACAGAACTGGAGTTTGTGTTCAGAACACTCCGTATGCACGTGCGTCTCTCTCACGCACACACACCCTTGTAAGCTTGTGCACGTACACACACGTCAGTCTTTTTAGTTTTCTCTGCGCTCCTCAATTCGTTTGCCTCCCATTACGCAGCAGACCAACTGACCGCTGCTCTCCCCTGCTCCTGCCTGTCCTGGCATTCCACTCTGTGCCTCTCATTTGAGGTACTAGTGTCCACCGCTGCTACTGCTGACTGCTCACATTCTCTTATCACGGCTGTCCACTGCATTTGGTCCCACACAGGTGGATGTCTTGCGGATTATGGAATACATTTATTGTCATATAAATGTTTCTGATGTTACTGCTTTGCGCACAGATATGAATTAAACCATTAACACAAAGGAAGGGTGGCTGCACGACCTGCATTTGCCCCGCACAAGTGACTGATATGTGCCTTAAGTGCACAGAGCACGATGTACAGGTCTGTACAGAGAAGTGCTTATGTGCACTATACATCTCTTGAGCCGCTGTACAAAGCTCCCCGAGCTATCAGTGAATACATGTCCTGCTCCCTGTAAGAGTCCAGCCTCTCCACGGCTCCATACACAGTTTTCTACTGTTCTGTAACACAGCGTTGACTTGCATGTAAACTAGAAGTGCAGTGCCCTGATCTTTTCAACACATTTTAAGAGTTTCAAAGTGAGAAGCAGACGCGATCACGCCCACAACTTCATAGCCTGTGGTCTGCAGCCATATCCAGCTACAGTCTTTGTAATCGGAGATTTAAAATCCCATAAGATTCTCCTCGTGTCTGTGGTATACGCTTTTTGACGTACGTTTAAAAATCCTTTAGAACCGAAAAATCCAGGCGGTCTTTAGTTTAAAGAATGAAAACGAATGTGCTTTTATTAACACTTAACCTTAATCCTCTTGAAAACACAGACCTTTAACTTAAACTTCCTGCCCATGAACTATCTTAATGCTTGAGTTTCCAGAAGCAATGGCAAGTGTACTTATCAGAGAAGTGGTTCATGTCTGTATAGCCACGAGTGACCCAGTGCACTTAACACTTAACTCAATTTCTTTTGAAAATGATATGATTTCAACTCAGACCTTTTAAGTATTACCAGTATGAAAATTACAGTAATTGTAAAATGTTACACCGCAGGTATTTGAAACACACGCTACTATCCCTTTGTGAACCACAGGCACAACCCCTTACACCATTTTCAATCCTCATTCAGGTTTAGTGCTGCTGTAAAAAGCTACAGAGCTGAGGTTGAGTGAGAAAGACCTTGTTTAATGTCCAACTGTGAAAACGTGTTATTTCTTACAATAAATCTGTTCTGATGTTCAACCATGGCAACGGTGTAGTTACGTTCCAGTGGCCTTAAGAAGCAGAGGAAGCATTCTTTACAAGAGTGTAGCAGCAGAATAAGCTCCTTTAATAAAAAAAGTGTTGTGTTTTTCTCCCCAAAGCTCACCTGCTGGGATGATGCCGATTCTCAAAGCAGTCGGAACCAACTCAGCCCCCGGGTCGTTCAGGTCCACTTTGTTGTCGTTCTGAGTTCGAGTCACTAAACCATGCACGATTTCACTGAACATGCCATCACCACCTACACACACCAGCCTGTACATAAAGACAAGATAAAACATATGGTTCAGTATAATGTAACAATAGCCATAACATACACTGTTGTATTATCAGCAGTGTA
The DNA here is from genome assembly GCF_026225935.1 of Boleophthalmus pectinirostris. NCBI lineage: Eukaryota > Metazoa > Chordata > Actinopteri > Gobiiformes > Gobiidae > Boleophthalmus > Boleophthalmus pectinirostris. Next base: position 17,481,671 of record NW_026571133.1, on the reverse strand, counting down.
GTAGCAGCATGAACATATATTAATTACAATGTTGTGACAAGGCTAAAATGCCCTTTCAAAACAATTAATAAAATTGTTTTACAGAAGATCTTAAAAAAATAAAGGTCCCATGTTTCACAATACAGATTCTTGTGAGCTTTAATCCATTCTATAATGATGTTACCTCCTCAAAAACATACCTGGAGTTTGTTTTGTTTTGTTTCATTTATATTAATTTGTTTCATGTTTGATTTGATTGTCTACATTTCCAAAACTCAAAATGCTCTGTTCCAATTGATAGTTTTCAAGTTAGCAGCTACCTTTTGCCTTCAGTTCAGCAATGATTGGCAACTCCAAATTGAATTGTCCAAATGATTCTAGTGAAAAACTGATGAGGGAACAACATAAATCCGAAAATGGCGTAATATGGGCCTTTAAAAGCAAAGAATTAACAAAACACTGGAATTCCCAATCCCCAATCAGAACACTATAACGATGCTGATCAAACCACCCAGTTCTAACATAGAGTGGTAAAAAATACTGGAAATAATGACCTGTTAAGTATTATATTATCACATTTTGGTACAGTGGAATTTGCTATTTGGATCTATAAATGATGTAAACTACAATAAAAATGAATAGTGTGTAGGATAGAAATTGATTAAGCAATCGCTCATACTTTTTATAATACAACCCATACATAAAGAAAAAGCTACACCATAGAACCCCAGAGCATAACATGAGCTGGCAGGGGATCTTACTGTGAAAGCCTTCAATATATAAGATCATCCTCACACTGTGCCAAACTGCATTACCGCTGTTCATTGCCTCACAAAGACTACCACAAATGCACCATCATGAATTATGTGAAGTCTTCAGCCCTTTTTAATGGGTCCAAGTTCGCTTCACTGGACCAAACACACGATGGAGTCAACGCGGCACTGAGCAGCAAGGCTTTTCATGTTACTGATGCTCACCTACTGCATTTGAACTACAGGACACATGCTTCAATCCCTAAGTTAATAAAATACTTATTATACTACCAAATATATATATAATTTCTGAAGATGCACATATACACTGGTCTTTGTCTTTTAGAACAGAAGGAGGTTTGAAAAAAGTTATCTTAAATGCTTTTGTACTGGCTATTCTCCTTAAGTTAGTTCAATGATTGTTTAGTTACTATCTTGCTCTAAATCAGGGGTCTCCAACCCGTAGTACGGGAGCTCCCAGTAGCTCTCCACCCTCTTCCAAGTAGCTCGTCAAGGGATTTCTGAATATATGTATTGTGCCGAATAAGTAAAATTTGATTAATTAAATGCCTATTACCATTGTATGTACATTGATGCCTAACTTTGTGCACTAATAAATGAACAATGGTTTATGTTTTATAGGTAAGTAGGTAGGTAACTGTACCCCAAGGCTCACCCTCTTTCTTACAATTGTCTCAATTTCTTGTGACTTCTACTATCTACTATATAAATGTCTTTTCAAAATGAAAATTTTACTTGAATTTATTCTCAAGCCATCTGACATGTGTTGCTCTCAGATTTCACTGTAAAATGATAAACTGACCATTATCATACTCACCCATCGTATTTGTCCAGATCGGCCTCTGTCACCAGGTGTTCCCTTGCATGGTTGGCTCGCTCTGTAACTGTAGAAAAATTGATCATTATTTTTGAGGAATGTTCCACTGGATGTTTACACCAGTCTGAAGAATCTTCAAACTTGATCCTTATGAAATTTCTTTGTGGAAGCTCTATCCACGACCTGCAGCATCCAAGGTACTACTACACCCTACAACAGAAGAATGGCCAGGCAAATATAGTCACACCACAATGTTATTCACGTCTCCACTCTACAGCTAGTAAATTAACTCATGTGTTAGACATGGTTCTTTCAGCTTTTCTTTATTTCACCACAACAATCATCTTCATGGATATGAAACCCCTTGCTGTTGGAATAAAGCAGTAGAAACATATTGGGCCTGCCCTTGATGGATAATTTTCACTCCAGTCACTGAATAATAGATGTGTTTGGAAACCTCTGTTTATCAACTATCACTGTTCCCATTACAACCTCAGTGTGATTAATGGCACTGGGACCAAATCATATCTGTGCAATCCTCTTCGGGCCACAACAGAGTCCACTATGGCACTGCAGATCTATACAGCCACTATACAAACTCATCCTTTATTTAAATATCACTGTGCGGCTATGAGAGGGGCTCACCAATCATGCTGCTGGATAAAGAGTCTTATTCTAAAAAAAAGCAGAGCTGGGTGATATGACAAAACAATTACCGGTAATACTTTTTTAATTCACATTGATTAATCTTAATTGTTGATTTTTATTTACTGTAATTAAAAACAAATACAATGGCATTCAATATTAATACCCTATACATACACAATTAAGGCCATTTAACACAATACATATTCCATTTTTTACTCCAAAGAATAAACACTGCCCCAAACCACATACTTTCACTGTATACAGACTGTATACCTCTCAGTGAAAATGTCCCAAAAATACGACTGAGAAATATTTTATATTATATATATATAATTTAATATATATTTAATATCATATTATATTATTTATATTTCAAATATCGATTTCATTATTTGCACAGCCCTACACCCTAGATTAGTTTAAACCTTGTAGATTGTTAAAGGAAATTTGTGTATCTGAAGGTACATTTATCATGGCAGTAATTGTTCGACTGCCATGAAAATTCACGCACACCTGTGTTTTTACAGCATTTTGGACATATGGAAGTTTCATTCGGACCAATTTGAAAATGACATGAAAAATGACATGAGAAAATTTGCAGACACTCAGCGTGTTATTGTACTTGACTTCCATTATAAATCATTTTTTTAATGGAAGTTTTTGACCCCTACTCTAAAAATCAAGGTGAAAATAATTTTTCAAGTTTTTATATTTCTGGAGCAAACCCAGTGAATTTCAGTAAAAATTATGTTTTTTCCAAAATTTACCAACTTTTACGTTATGTGTCGGTAGTGAGTAACTCTTCAAGTCTAAATAGTTAGAGTGAAGAGAAAAAATTCAAATAGTGTTTCTGGGCGTATTTGAATTAGAGGACTATATGTGCCTATATAGAAATATATGTATCTGAAGGTACATTGATTGTGATAACTTTGGCTGTGGTTGTTTGATTGCCAAGAAAATTCACACAGATGTGTATTTTTACAAGTTTTTAGACATATGTGTAATTTTTTTCATTTCTCTGCAGTAAACCAAATTAATTTTAGATATGTTTTTCAAAAATTTGCTTACTTTTAGCCTCTCCCCCCACGACTTCCACTGTTACCCTGTACAAAACATTGTCACATTTGGACAATTTATTCTGGAAAACCAGAGGAGAGTCACCAAAAATAGAATGGATGTGTTGGTGGTGAATATCTCTGTCTGAATGATTGGAGTAAAAGAAATTATAATTTTAAGCAGTGTTTCTGCGGCTAATCAAAACTGAAGAGATATGTCCCTTAATGTAAAAACAGCCTATTTGTAAACAAAGCAATAAAAACATCAATTCGGGTTCCTTGAAAACAACAAGAAAAATCATGAAGATAAGCATACATTTTAAAGCTAAGGCTTCAAATGTTATGTTTTAACCCACATTATGTTGATTTGCGTAGTGTGATATAGTGTAATAGAGCAAAGCAAACATGTCTGGTGAAAATCATGAGAAAAAATTTGAACTTTGGAAATTTCCTAAAAAAAAATATGACTTCAAGCCACTGTGACAAGAAATTTAAGAAACTAGGTGAAATTTGTGATCAAATGCACAGTTTGAACTGTGGCTGCATGTTCAGTCCAAAATGACCTGGTTTGGGGGTGTGTGGGAGAGGTGTATGGGGTACAGGAAAAATATGTGAAAATGGGGTGCTCAACAAAAACATGCATTTAGGGATGGATTTAGAGCTGGGAAAAAAAGATCTTAATTTAGTGCAATTTTGAAAATCTCATGGTAAAAGTTTAGAAATGAACTGTTTGGGTATGCCAAAGACAAAAGATGATAAATATGTTGATAAAAAGTAATATTCTGATGCAATATACAAACTTACACAATCAGGAAACTAAAGCAGTGAGGCATAAACCTTGAATAAACATCTTGTTATGATCTGATGATGGTTTTGGCAGACAGTTGAACCAATACTCACCAATTACGTCGGTTGAGATGCATGCCTTATGAAAAAGCGGTGCCACCTTTTGGTCGTAAATCCACTTTCCCTGCTTCTTCCCTCCAATGGGATTGATGTACACAAGCAGGCGTTTTGGTCGGTTAGCTGCACAAGCAAGAGAAGATGGTGATTAAAAACCTTCAATGTTTTTCAACCTTTTTTCCTTACAAATGTGGTCCTGACAGCCACTTGATGAAGTTTTCATTAAGCAGAGACCTTTCGCAAAATGCTCCGTCAAAGTGACTTGCAGCAAAGTAGGGAGCTGTGTGAAATAAATGGTGTGACTATGAGGGGAGTGTGGGCCAATGCAAAAGTGGTGCATCATATGGTGATAAAGCTTTAGAGGGGAGATGCTAAATGGCTTGTTCATGGTTGTAGTTTGGGCCAGTGTTGAGAGATGGAGAGGAGGTGCAAATTGAAAAACAAAAAGCCCACAGATTAAGTGTTAATTGAAGAAAGAGATCTATAGATAAAACTATACAATACAGTGAGTTTAAAAGATTCATCACAAAAGAATAGAAAGGAGGTTTAGGGGACCAATTTTAGGAAAAATCTTTACTTACATACATACTTTTAATGGTACAATAAGCTAAAATAAGATGAGCTGGTTTATTATCTATTTAAATATTGCTATGACAACCCAGTTTACTCATATGTTCTTCCTCAGAAGGAAACCCAATAATACATTTTAACTTCATTATGAAACAAAATATATAACTTCAATTCAATCAAATCAAATATATAAAATTATTTGATAACATAAGTTCAAGTTACTTTTGAGTTAGTAATGAGTACTTATTAACTGATTATTATCAGGAGGGTTATACACTGAGCAATATAAACTATGTCTATTTGCCTATTATTTATAGTTTGAATATAATGCATTATTACGTACTTAGTCATTGTCAACCTGCATGCACTTGATTCTAGACTTCTTATCTGATAGGCTGTCCAAACACACTACTACATATCTTATCAATGTGTACATAAGACACATTTTACACCTGTGAGTTAGCAGACCGTAACATTAGTCCAAAGTCCAGTACCAGAGATAAGGTATACATACTCAGTAGTGTGAGCTGATCACTGATAGCTCTGATCCACTGCTCACACGTGCTCTGGTCCGGACACAGGAACTCCACATCAGTGCAGCACCACTGGTGTTTACTGGCCCTCCGCACATACGAAACTGCAGAGATACAGATTAATATAGATAAAAGCTGAAAATGCATATATCAGAGTAAGTCCATAAAGTTTACTGAGAGGTCTTTAAAATTGGATTTGCTCTTTGTTGTTGTTTTGGATACTGGCTTTCTCAAATAGGCTTGTTGTGGTTAATTTAATTTAATTTATGCTAAATGCTTGTACTGGGGAACTGGTCTACTCTGTTTGCATAGTTTAGACCTGAAGAACATGATGCATTTGATAGTAAAAAATAATTCATTTTAATATCATAATCACCCCTGTCTTTTCATAAAACTGATTTGTTCATTTGTAGCTTTCCTCTGTAGATAAGTCAAAAATGATTGTGGGTCCATTAGATAGAAGGGAATATGTAAGAACATTAGATAGATTTGAAAGCTAAAAGTCAATTATGTATAGCATGTCCCTGAGGACACATGGACAAAAAAGCAAAGTCAGGAACATTACTAAAATATTTACATTAGCGTACCAAAAATACTGGCTAAGCACTTTGACAGTGGATTCACTCCCCAAGCATCTCACAGTCAGATTAACTACTAAGCATTTTTTTTTATCAAATGGAAAAGTTACTTTTCAGACAACTTCCCAACTGGAGTGACTTACAATACAATCTAGTGCAGGGATGAAACGCAGACATTTAAAAAGCCTGCTAACTCAGTCTTTAATGTGTTACATAATCAGTGGGAGATGGTACTTTAAGCCAAGTTTTAAAAAAGGGGGAATTGCAGCCTTGTCAGTTCAGAGTAATGTGCCAGTACAAGATTAGATTAGAGAAGCAATTTGAAACATTTTGCCTGGATAAATAATATAAAATCTGTCACTTTTGGATCTAAAAGCCAAAAATAAGGCATAAGTGAAATGGCACGGTGCCGCCTCTGCCCCATTGAGCTCCAAAGTGAGGGATGCTCCAGTTAACACAGAACTGCAGACTGTCTGTGGGATCACTGCCAGAGATCACCACAACTAAGTGTGACGGGCTTTAACCTTTAACAGAAAAAACGAAAAAGACAGCAATAAAAAGTACTGATAAAGTCTACTGCTGATGATCACCAATGTCAGTGCTTTTCTACATACACTTTAGACACCCATGCCTCAACAAGAGCATTAAAATGACTCAGGGTCACTGGTACTAAGCTGTTAAGTGATGATGTCCCTTCTGACACCTTTGGATCTGGTTGTCAGGACTTGCTGGAGCCAAAAAGAATATTGCTCAAAGATGAAAACCAACTTTCAGCTGGCTCTGTTGTTTTTTGGACAGTTCTTTTTAGAGATGTCATGGGCGAGGATCAACTCTGCACGGGCTATTGGGCAGTACACACATTTGGATAATCTAGCTCTGATGACTGAACTATGCTACATCAATGAAAAGTTCTTAGTTGGTGTCTGGGTACAATATACAAAGAAAGTCTGTCCCTGGCATTACATATAGTGTGCAAGAGTTTTATCAGTAAGAAGTCTGTGTAATCTCTCAGTCATCCACATATGATCCATACCCTCTTTTTCTTTTGCTTTTGAAAGATGTAAGAGCATCTGATGTGAAATGAAATTAATACTTATCACTCCATACAGGCCTGTCATGACAATTACCATATCGACTTCTGCTTCAATATATTAAAGCTGGAGCAAAATTATTTTGGGGTCAATATTTATCATGTATATATTTTCTATGCACTGCTGGGAAATCTTTGGTTACTTTTTGACTAGAATTAAGCTGTAAAAGGTTCATATTAATTTATATGACTAATTACAGATACAAACTAAATACAGAAGTGTTTCATTCTGGTATTTATTTACTGAAGCTCATGATTTTTAGAAATATTGTACATTTTATGGTATAAATCTGCTCTTGGGTTAGTTTCAGTAGTATTGTTTATTGTTCAGCAATATTGCATTTCAATATTTGTTATTGTGACAGGGCTAGATACATCAAGGTGATTTGCTCTGCTGACCAAAAAAGGAAAAGACAAACTAAAAGTATATATTTCATTACAAAGTGTGATTTATGTTTTAAGTGATAACATTTTGGTGCAGATCAGACTTCAGACAAAGTCACAGTGTAATCACAGTAGCTTGAAATCTTAACTTGACTTAATAGGGAAACTCAAGCATATTGCTTTTGTACTTTGATAGTCTCAAGTGTTTATTACTATGATGCACTGCAGTACCTGTGAAGGCGTTAGTGAACAGCTGGTTCGGTTGCTTGGCGCTGCTCTTCCTCCTGCTGGCCTGTAGATGTCCCTCCTCTGTCTTCTGGACAGATACTATCTCACTCACTTGGACCACCTGGCTCACTGCTGGAGAAACACAAGAGAATCCATATTTCAGTTCAAAGTAAAATAAATAAGAGTGCCAGATAATTGCTCAAGTGTCCGACTATTTGCTAAATGTAAAATCCATCTATCTATATCTTTCACACTTTTGAAGACACCCGGAACGCTTTATATTGCAAGATTTAGCCACAGCTGCCCAGGAACAGACTGATGGAAGCTGTTAAAGGTCATATATTACACAAAACTAACTCCTGTGAGCAATAAGTCATGCTATAATGTTGTTACCTCATCAAAAACACACCTGGAGTTGCATTTTGTTTCTTTCCCACATGACTGAATAATATATTTTAAAAATTTATTATTAGTCTCCAAAGCTCAAAATGCTCTGTTCCACTTTGTGATGTCCTGAAGCGGTAGTTTTCAAGTTACCAGCTCCTTTTACTTTTAGTTTAGTCGAGATTGGCAATTCCAGGTGAGAAAGATGAAAATTCTAGTATGTATTTAAAAACACAGTGGAGCACTTCCTGTATTGCCACATGACATCACAAGGTATTTTCTGTTTGAGAGAAGAACTCTAAAGTCTAAATATGCAGGGTTTAAGAATTAATGAAACAAAACACAAATCCAGGTATGTATGTAATGATATATCACATATAAACCTATGATATATATTATGTGATACTGTAATATCAGCCCTTTAATCTGCATCATCAGCCCCCCAGCCCAACACAATCACTCACACACCACATTCATACTAGGCAAGGTGGGTGAAGTGTCTTGTCCAAGGACAGAACAATGGTATGCACTAGCCTAGAACCACAGCCAGCGTACTGCATCACCTGCAACGTAACACAAACAACACAAATGCACACTACACACATAACTTAAAAAAAGAAAATGTTCTGACTCAAAAATTATCAGAAAAAATAACAAACATTGGCAAAACATTCAAAAGTGCATCAAAATCTGGAATAACACACAATTAAACACGTACTTACTGGAGACCCATAGCTCAGTGTACCAAACATGTATGTACTGTAAATAAATGGTTAAATGAGCAAATACAGCCACGAAAGAGTCTATACGGGTGGTCCCTGTAGAATGCTCTATTGATTTCCCAGACAGAGGAGTCAATGGGAGGGAAACACAGACACATCCCAGGAGAGACGGACTGGGTTTGGGAAGAATCAGTTTCTCCTTGTTCTGATGTTCCCATGGGAAAAGTATTTAGGCCACGAGCTGAACGCAGTGCTCGGATGAAAGGGTCTGTGTGTGTGAGAGAGTTTTGTTTATGAGGGGAAATGGTCAAGTGGGGTTCACTGTGAGGGTGTAGAGTGAATAACCTAGTTATACAAGACTGGGATTAAAATGGGTCAAGTGACTGGTAAAATGGGTCAAGGGAGGTCCAGAGCTTTGAAGTAATAGTGAGTCAACATACAAATGTCAACAGTGGGAAGGCAAATAAGAGTTGCCTTTGCTAAATAAATGACTTAAGACTATTGAGGTAATAGTAAAACAAAATGGAAAAATAATGCTTAAACTAAATGATACAGAAATAAATCTTTTTGCCTTAATGGACTCCTTTATAGTCAGTAATCCACAACTCTCTTGCATAATATATAGGCCTTTCACGATAATTACTATATTGAGTTATTGTTCAATATGTTAGATGGAACAATAATTTTTGAGGATCAATATTTATCTTGGTCCCTTTTTCTTCACACTAGTGGGGAACTTTTGGTATTTTTCTGTTCTGTAGTTCTGAGCTGTACAGGTTGAGTAAATTATGTCTGTGACTCATTCATAGAGAGATTGATACAAATTTATTGTGTTAAAGTGTTTCATTCTGTTATTTATTTAGTGCAGTTTGTGTTTTTAACCATATTTTAAATTTAGAATCAATTTTGTAGTACAAATCTTCTCTTTGGTTATTTATTGTATTAGTGGCATAAATTCCAATATTATCATTTTCCTCAGCAATATTTCTTAAGCACTTAAATATGTGACAGGCCGAAAAACAGATTACAGAGAGATTACAGCATGAGCAGCAGCAGCAGGTGAACAATTTCTATGGCAAATCATGTTTCAAAACATTTACAAAGAAAAAAAAAACACATTAACTACAGAATACAAACAACAAAGCTGATATATTTAGTTTCTGTAGCAACAAGTAAGAGAAGTAAGTGAAACTATAGACTAAACGAGTAATTTATCTGCAATAATCATGTGCCAGCTGAATCTGATTCCTTAAATCTCGTTTGCTTTTAATCACTTGTTACAGATCAATTAGTAGAACTGATAGAGCAGCGTCAAAGGGATTTCATGCACAAAAGATTAGATTATGGTGAGTGGGGTGATCCATGCTGATAATGGAGAGTATTACAGTCAATTGCAACATAGGTCTATGTATCAAGACAATCGGATTAAATACATAGTCATTAGGGAAGGGACAAGATCTCGCAAGATTAAATTGCCACAAGCCTATATGGACACATCATGAATACATATTTTCCATGTACTCATAACAAACATTTGGGTTTGACAAAATAGAAGGGCCTCGAGAAGGTGAACTGTTAAAATGAGCAGCAAAAATAATTTTTAGGACAAAATAAAATAAAAACTGAGCCCAAAATTGTAACCTGAGCAGCACAATTTATGAATTATTAATTGCATACAAATCCTGTCTTGCCTCTCTGTCATGGACCCAAATCTTGTTACAGTTGTTTCTGGTGAGGCCTCTGCATTAAACATTGCCAGTCTGATCAGGCCCCAACACAAACTCACAACAACATTTAGACATTGCAGAGCTGACCCAACTACACACTGTAATCCACAACCCACTTCTAGCCTCGCACTGTGCAGTCCCAAACTACAAGCTAAGCCCTCTGGCCAGTACAAGCTGGATCCTCTCTTTTCTTTGTGCTTGAGAAGACTCTGAGCACTGACATTCGTCCACAGTGCACCTCCTATTCTTACTACGAGCTCAGAGTATAATACAGGAGGTTTGCCATTCGCAGAAGCTCCAGCTTTCTAAGAACATGCACCCATTTTTAATGTCTGCGACCTGTGCAGCAGAGAGGAGAGAGGTATCTGAATATTGACTTTACCAAAGATGTGAGAAGTGAAAAATGAATGTACGTGCCATAGGGATATAATTTTTTGTAAATGAAATATGCACATTCCAAATATACAAATTAAACTCAGAGGTGGACGTACTATGGAGTCAGTTGATAATGACCCAAGGAATGAGTTAAATATTCAGACTAAAACATGGTTGTATAAGACCTGTTGTGAAAAAAATGCATAGCACACTTGGTTGGCCGATGTCCACATACTTTTTTATTAACAAAATAACGTTTCGGCAAAAATGTTATTTTGTTAGTAAAAAAGTATTTGGACATCGGCCAACCGAGTGTGCTATGCATTTTTTCACCCTGGTCTTGGCTACTCCTTGCATTTGCACCTCTGCAGGAATCTTGGTGTGCGTTTTGTTTCTTTTGTATAAGACCTGTTAGCAATGCAGTTTAAGGATGACAATCTAAAAATAATTTTGTTAACAAATCTAAAACAAAACAAATGTACCAGACAGCTTCCATAAATTATAATTCATAATGGAAATGTTTATGTGGGTGGCTATTCATAATGTTCTTGTCATGGAATCAATTATGTGGTCACTCTTTCCACAATAACATTTGTCCTTCTGCTGGCAGTGGTAAAGCAGGTTTATATTCATACTGGTGTGACCTTGGGCCTGTTAATAACACTAACAGAAAGCGTAATAAAGAAGGGTGTGGTGAGATTTTCAACTCCAAGAAATTGCATGTAACTACATCAAACAGGATTATATTTCTATGACATGATTTCTTACTTAGAACTGAAATCTAAGGTGAGAGTAATTGTTATGTTGAAATTACACTACCCAAAATGCACATGTAAGTTTCCAGGTTGAGCAAATTTTATATCTGTAAAAATAAAATAAAATAATAATAATAAAGATGTTAGTGTGCACTACCCATTGTGTGACCAAAGCAGGAGCCCACACATGTAATGCTCTGCGGAGTGTAACATAATATCAACTGAAGTAGGTTTGAATGAAACAGGAGTCTTGTGCAGCGTTTACTGTAGCCATGGGGAATCTATGAAAAGGCTCACGTACACAAAACACTTTACTGTCTGTACAATATCTTGAAGAGGTATTCTAAATTCTAGTAATATTAAGTTTCATTTTTGCAAAGTGTGCAGAGGGCACAGAAGGGATAAAACCGCACCACACAAATCACTGCACTCAGTCTGAGATGCATGTGTCTTGCTAAACATAACAAAACGTCATTATCATCATTAGGCTACTTTTAAATCTGCCGAAATTATTATTTTTTTTAACTACACAAATCTATTTCTGGCTATCCCACTGTACAGAAGATCCTTTCTTGGACACATTTGGATACATTTTTGCCCAACTTTAAATATGTGCAACTTAATTCTGCCTATATTTCCCCAGTCAAAATGACATACGGCAGTCAGTGTGAATAAGAAAGTGTCATTCATTTAAATGGGATCAGCCTGAATGCACAACATGGGCAACACTGGAGGAAGTCATAAATACCAGCTCTCAGGGCTAAAGTCTTTAATCTGATGCACAGGACAGTACAGCTGTTTGAGTTTGGGAAGAGTGCCTCAGTACAGGTACTTAAGTATTTTTCTTATGTAACTGCCAAATGTTTCTCCTCTGAGTCACTGTTCTTATTTATGTGCTGGTGCCTGTGTGATCACTGCACCTCACTACAGATCTTGTAACAATCCAAACTTTATTAATGATGTTTATAACCAAAGAAATTATAGTAGTAGTTTAGTATATAATAGACTAAACTCTGCTAAATATAAGAGAAAACACATATGTGCATTGTAATGTAATACAAAACGTAGCTTTGTATTTAAAGAAGTACGAAATTCCGTTCTACCACTTTATTTATGCTTTTATGGGTCCCGTAGTTAAACGTTAGTCTAAATTGCCCCATGGAAACAAAAAAGCCATTACATTTTTAATACCTGAAAATGTCAGTAGCATTAGATTTAAAGCAGAGAAGAGACAATAACTGAATCCCTGTATCAAAATCACAAGGAAATCCATTGTGGCATCCCACCAAACAGGACCTAACTAAAAATACTGGATGCTTCAGTTAACGCTTTTAAATTCCTCCACACGCCCTTGATGCACTTTTCTACTCAGCAAAAACCCAACCCAATTATGTCAACAGCCAAAATTGGAGTCTGCAAGCTATAGTTTAGGTATCTGCACTCATCTGACCTACACGACGGTGCACTTGATGATCCGGTAGCTTAGTTGTCATCCCCTGAGTCTTAAAACCTCAAGAAAGGTCTATTAAAGGTCCTTGTTGAATGTGGTGGAATGTGGGGGGATGAACTTGGGACATTCAGCTCTAGATCATTTCTGCAATAACACCACATGATTTCAGTTTTTAGCAGTCATAACACACAGAGAGATTGGAATAGCAAACCAAAACAATTCAACTTTGAAAGCCAGTGCACCCAAAATCTTGATGTCTTCATGTTTTTATCTTGCTTTTACAAAATACATAACATCAACAAGTAACAATGAAGTGGGACATTTTCTAAATAAGTGGGACAAGGGATAAAGGCCTAAGTGGGCTGTACAGGCCAACCAAAAGAAGGACAACTTTTTACTGTTAACTTTTTCTCTCTATGATTCGCTGCCTTATCTATCCTGTACCTATCTTTCCTTTATTATCTGTTTATTGCTCTTTTGACAGTTTTAATATTTGTTCTGTAAAGTTTTTTGAGTATCCTGAAAAGCGCTATATACATAAAATGTATTCTTATTCTTATTCTTATTCTTATAGGTGTTATCCTGATTGCCCCCACAGCTCAGACCCAGGTTAAAGGATAAAAATAGCCAGACAAAATTCAATGAGTGTATTTACCAAATCAGTTAGTTTTACACCTGTCTAAAACTTTTATCCAAAACTTGTACACCAGAGATGTTATGTTTCTTTTCTCTATAGGTTTCTTATGACAGCACTGCACTGGTCTCACCTCATTTTAGTCCTCTGACAACAACTAGCTGTCACCATATTCATATTCTGCTGTTGTCACCACGCCCTCCCTGTACACAGTGGATCACAGTAATCCCTCTATTGTCACGGAGCTGTTGGCGGTGCGTGCTTTGGAGTTAGGACGACAAGACGCCACCAGCTGAAGGAAAACGCTTACACTCCCGGCTTCTTACAACAACATTTCTCTCCGTTTTAATTCCTGTTTTTTCATGTGGCGCATACAGAGTGCAGTGCAGGAGCAAGTGTGACAGCTGATAAGATGTGGCAGAATCTTTGACTTATAAAACTATGTCTCGAAAAGCACCCAAACAAGAAAACAAGTTAAATGCATGAATATGGAAGAAGGTATTTTATTGAGAGAGAGATTTTATTGATCCCAAAGGAAATTCAAGAAAAGGTTTTAACTGTAAACTTTAGTACAAATCCTTATCACATACTGCGTGAGGCAAAACTTGAAACTCCCCAGTCAAAATGTGTTATGTTACATGCAATTTGACCTACAGAAGCTTATCTATTGCCCTGGACCATGGAATACCTTTATTACAGAAGCAAACAAAAAAAGAAATACACACATGTTTACACCTATTGAGGAGAAACTTTAATCAAATTGGCTGATGATAAAATCACACAACCAATTACCACGTTACTATGTTTTGGATAAAGAAAGTTTCCATTAGTTTTGTTTTGCAAATGGCCCAACTGTGAAGTGATGAAAGTTTTTTCACAATAACAACTGTTTACACATGTAGGAATTCTATGACTGTGGTTTGGCAGAACAATACTGGGGTTACAACATGGTAGCCATGTCAACATTTGAAGTGGGTACTGTATACAAATAGGCCTTTGCTAATATTGTGCAGCAGACGCATGTCTATGTTATCTGCTGATCCCAGGAGTGCTACATTGGCTGTCTGGGGATTATATAAAGGAAAATCTGTGAGAAAAAATACAGCTATCGCTATTAGGCTAGTCAAGACAATTACTGATAATTTGTTATTTTTTGGGCAATACAATAAGATTTAAACCATTAAAGATTTAATAAAAAAAATTATATGACTGATTACATATGCAAAGTAAGTACTATTTACTTCACCATTATATCACACCAAAGATTTTTGTTTTAGAGTGACAGGCCTAGTCACTATGAAAATTGTCAAAGTAAAATATCGATGGTACTAATAATGAATATGTAGCACATTATTGAAACAACAAGCATAGGTTCATGCATGAACTGGTCATCTGGAAAAACACATTAACCATTCACCATAAGGCCAGAAGGCTACTATTGACATCATGGAGACGGTTCTGCATTAGTCACTCACTTAAGTCATCATCCAGGGTCCATTTCTTTACCCATTGAGCCCAGACACAGGTAAATAAATGCAATCGATGTGATGAGAGAGCCTGCCCTGCTGCCAATAACACTTCACCAACCTGCTCAGTCCAACCAATTTCCCTCTGTCCTTTTATGGTTGTTTATTTGGAAGTATGCCTTTGCCTCTCTCTATAGCTTGCTGTGTATACAAAGTTATGTGTGCAGAGGGCTTTCGATTACAAAGATCAGTCTCTGCAATAGAACACACAGAGGTGAATTGTCAAATGAGACCTGCTATTGGACACAGTGTTTGTCATACATATGCTCGGGAAAGCTATACAAAAAATATGGACAAGAGACGAGAAAATGTGGGATATTTTAGGATTGGGTCATGTTACAAACAAGATGTAGAACTTATACTCCAAATACACTCAAGTAACAGTATTACATGAATGTGGCTCCTTTATTGATTCTTGGACAGACTGAGAGAAATGTGGCCACACTTCTGACAAGTTGGGTCAAGTATTTTGACTCTATGCAGTCCTTGGTACAAACTGAAAAAGAACCCAGGAAAAGGATTAAGGGGAAATGATTTTTAATATTCAGCTATTGTATTGTACTATTCAGCTATTATTTACTGTCTCAAAAAAATTAATTCAATATTATTTGTATTAAACTGTCCGGTGTTTACAGTATATTCAAGTTGTCTGATCAAAATAAATGATTCTAGCGTAGTGATACTCCATAACAACATCACATAATCTACACTGCCAAGTCTGCGGTACTGCTCATTTTCAAACTGCATGTATCTCTGCCAGTGAATCTCGGAGGTGGATATTGGTGCAGCTTCAGCATATGGAGAAGTAAATATCTAAAAAGTCCCTGGCCCATAGAGATATGAGGGCTTAGAAGGCTCGAGGAAGTTTGACTGGATAAGCACATGAAGGGAGCTCTCTACTAACATGATTTATTCTGTTTTGCGCGTGAGTGGCCAGTGGTAGGTAATGAATAACATTTAAAGTAGAAGGCTTGGCTTTTCTACATTTAACTGTAATTTTCACTTATAGCCTCCTTCACTCATCTGAGGCTTTTCATATCCTCCTATCTTTAAATGTTTATATTTATCTTATATGCTTTTATTACTTGTTTTAAAGGTGGTTTTGATGTGATAGAGTTGAAATTGTGATCTCAGCTTGGTGAATACTGTGATATGATTTTTTTAGCAAACCTGTCCTTATGTTTGCTGAATGTGTGAATTATGACCTGCAGTACTTTAAACTCAAGATAAATGTTTCTCTGCATGGGAAAATAAAGTTACACCTTGATTTAGAATAATTCATCTCTTTTTTGAATACGTTGCAGGATTGTGTCTTCGGCTTGCACACAGCCTACATCCACTGACAAATCTGCCTTCCTTGTCAGCATGTGCATGTTACGGGTAAAAGATGAGTCTGTTTATCAGATAAGAAAGCTTTGGAAAACTGTTTGTTAGCTTTCTGCTTTTCAGAATAGCATGCTATAATTTCACTCAAGCCACTCATAAAGACACATTTGGACAGAGAGTGAGCAGAACAGTACAGGAGGTAGACACTGTTTAGTTTTCCACCTTGTGATATCATGTAGTTTTCAAGTGAATAGATACCTTTTTTACATTTAGTGTAGTAGAGATATGCAATTCCAAGACTGAAATTATCCTAATGATTCTCGTGAAGGTGCACAGAGTTTAAAGAAAACTGTGGATCACTTCCTGTATTACCACATGATATCAACATAGGAACAGAATGTTTTTCCAGGAAGAACTCTAAAAAGTCTAAAAATGTAGAGTGAACATTATAACATCAGAACATCAGATAAGAAAATAGTATAATATGGGCACGTTAAAAGACTTGGGTGTAATAATGACACAAACATGCTTAAAACAGACAATAACATGAACTGCTTTACAAGATATTTTCTAACCATTGTTTTTCCTGTTTGCCCTGTTTATACCGTACATGTATCAGAACAAAATGTACCTAACCTCTTATTTATTCATCCATACAGGTATCAAACCAACTTGGTGAAGTACAAGTATGCAATATATTTCTAAAGTATTGTTTTTATATGCATATATTTGTGAAGTATCTACAAGCATATACTTTCAGCGGTAAAGGTAAAAGAAATATGACATAACTATTGATCTACATGGGATTTTAATCATTGTAATTACAACGCTTTAATACAGTCACAAACATGCCTTTTATTGAGGCCCCAACTTCACGTACCATTATGTGGTTTATTGGTGTAATAAATAATTTACAGGATTAAAGATTCAACCCAACTGTAACTAACTATAATGTATTCATATGAAATAATTACAACGCACATATTATGAAAACAAATACATATTTATGAAACCAAATAGATATTTATCACAAGCAAGTCTCAAAAGCACCTACACCTGACAGTCAAACACTCAGCTATTACCATTATGGCCATTACAATGAGGAAATCTCAGAGGACTGTGTTGAACATTGACTCAATAAATGGAAGTCTTTATGGTAGGTTATTATAGGGCGCCTGATACCACTTTGAAGAAGGTCAATGGCTGAGTTTAAAGCCAAGTGTGCAGTGCTGGCTGTAATGACACTGCTCTCAATACGGGGTAGTAATTGCGGAGTGAGAACTCTATCTTCATGAACAAACAGTTAGCCCTCAGGGGTTACATGGACTTTGGGATCCAGTGACCATTGTTGCTCAAAGAGAGGGCAAAGTTTCGTCTATTACATCAACAAGTGGGTTCATCATTTCACGGCTGCACTGGTCACACCCTGTAATTAGGCATAATTACTGAAATTACACATGAATATATATACATAATATCTCAGCACTATACAAAGACAGCAGTAGCCCCAACATCAGAATATATTTTGATAAAATTAATTCTGTATTTTTTTTTCAAGTCCATTTTATGACGATTAGTGAAATATTATAATGTAATATATCATAAATATCTAAAACAATTATGCAAATACATCATAGACCTAAGTTCATCACACACATAATCACAGCTGCTCATTAAATCATAAAATTACATATTACTATCCAAATGCATTGAATTTTGTTACCACTGATATATAATTATAACATGAAGAAAGTGTCTTTTTGTCCATCTTTTCTAATGCATGTATTAATATCTGCTATTATCAAAAAAAGTATATTTTGGAGCACTTTAGTGGGATATTTTGGGCCTCAAAGCAAAAACAATGAAAAAACACCATCACCAAATACTTCACGCAACACGGACCACACAATAACCCTAGCCCTTCAGCACACACATGACCCAGATAACAATCAAAGAGGTGAAGACAACCATTTCACACACTGAAAATACACGGACCAGGACAGGTAATGTTTAACAGTAGTAGTACAAAGGAAACCTACAGTACTGCCATAGGACAAGAACGAATGTGCTATGAGGTTCTTTAAGTCATGTTTAGATGGCTCAATTTATTTACTGAACCACTGATTAGAATGTATTAAACCCCAGCTAGTGTAACACCGAATATTACATCAGGACTAACTAGGAGACTAATTGGGACAACCAAAATTGGCAAATGACAGACAAGCCACAACAGTCCACAAACCACAGACTGAGAAACACATAGCCTGTCTGACTTATCGTAGACAGACTCACTGTAACCTATACAAAAATGAAGTTATATCACGAAAAGTTTTTCATACTCACTTGTGTCTGTGCAGCTGATGTCAGAGTCGCCTTTTGTGTTTTTCTGAATTTTCCTCCATGACAGTACGGCGCGGTTCAGTACAACTTCTACCTCAGCTTGTTTGACGAAAAGACGCGTTGAAAGTAACCTGTGCTGCTTGTCCATACTGTCTGTTGCTCCAAGGGGTCACTTTAAGGGCATCACAGTGCTTGTCAGCCTCTCGATCGTCCTCATTTCAACTTTGTAATGGGCCGCGTGTAGGAGCGCGTTTTGCCCCGCGCAGTGACAAACGCACGGGCACAAGCGCAAGCAAAGATATTTTATGCAAACAGATGGCTCACTCACTGCGCACAAACACACTATTTTTTATAACGTGTACGCCTACCAAAGTAGATTCTGACGAAACCCCCAGAATGTACAAACATGACTCAGGGGACACATAAAAGTGAATCCTATTTTTTCCCCCGACTCCCTTCAATAAACAACATTTTTAAATGAATTTGGAGCCACGTCGAGTTTGCGTCTTGTTCCCAAACAATCGCTATAGATCCATGGGTTATATGCATTCATAAATGACTGCCTATGACAGCTTGTATATCTTACCTGTAGACTAGGGTGACCAGATCAAAATCAAAGCAATCAAATTTAAAACTGCGGCACCTCAGGTTTAAGATAGTTGGTAATAATAAAAATGATGAAACCAATGCGTAATTAAGGAAAAATAATGATGCACTCGGCCTATTCATGTCTAACATGTGAGTCAGTACGGTCACATTTTCTTTATGCTTCGGTCATTTTAAGCAGGTTTTATGTATTTTACCAAAAGAAATGACTTATCAGAGTGGTCAAAAATAGGGACACCTGGGACATTTATATAAAACTGGGACAAATCAATGGTTTCTGATCACCCTACTGTAAACACCGTTTTTGGCTATCCAAAAGACAGCTTCAGATTTTCGTCAGAGTGAGACATCTGTCAAGATTTTTGCTGGTTCTTTCTTGGCCAACAAACGCACGAGCTGTTGCGTAAAATCTTTTTATTTATGTCATTGTCTTCTAGGTGTACTGCAGCGTACTGTCTACGTATACACATCGGCCCATGGGTAAATCCCCACACACATGCATGGCAGATTAAAAAGGTTTGTATTAGTTAAAGGTTTGTGTTTAGAAATGAACAATCCCGATGATAAAATGACTATTTAAACACACTCGTGGCAAGGACCCTATGAAATGTTTTAAGGTGACTATTCCCCGGTAGAATGGTGCTGATGCTGCTGGTGGTCTCTTGTTTGATTGACACTTTTCTGTCAACACAGCAGCAGACACCGCAGGCAACGACGTCAGCCTCCCCCCTATGGACACCTCACTTCAAATCTCACTTCTGATTGGTGCACACGGAGGAACTCTCATTGTAGCCAATCACAGCCACGTTTGCTCACCGATCTGGCAGCACCAACATGGCAGCTTTCTGAGTTTTGGAGGAGGGAATCTGTGCAAATAAACTCAAAATCGGGCTGTATTGAAAACGACAGCGCTCCGGTGCTTCATTTTATGACGTGTGGAATAGCAGAGGAAAAATGTCGAATGACGGGAATAAGTTTTGGAAGCGAAACACGGCGAAGGTTCCTGGCAGGTGAGTGACGTGTTCTCTGATCAGGGCTAACTTAGCACGGCTAGCTGTACTGAAAACGCCTTGTAGTTTATGCATAAAAGCAAAAATAACAAAATCCGTTCCACCGTAACTACTGTACCGGTTTTGCACTTTATTTCAACCCGCTAATCAGTTCAATACCTCTCGTTTATCCCTTGCTGCACATAGGTGGTTCTGGGCTAATTTGCTAACAGCGGCTAATTGTTGATAGTATTTCCCCCTGCCGACTGTCGTAATCAGAAATTAGAGAAGAAAGTATGTACATGATCAAAACAGCAATGCGCTGGCTGTGCAATCACTCGTAGTCCCCATTATAAACTATTCCTATAATCGAATTGGAGTTTGAGGAAATCAGGAAGCTGTTTGAGCTAGCTTGACAGGACTCATTCATTAACGTTTTCTGATTTTGTTTTCTCAGCATCCAGCATGTGTACGGCGCACAGCATCCACCTTTCGACCCCCTACTTCACGCAAAGTAAGTACCATCCTCTGTCAGAGCAAGCAGTTATACTACATTGTAAATCTTAGTTGTAGTAGTATTCCTCAGAAATCTGGATTCTTGAGTGATTCTTGAGCAATGTGTTTTCTGATTTTAGGATAACACCATATTTAAACCAGGCTTAAACTAGATCGAAACCATAGCTTAAGTGTTCCTGTTGAGCCTATAGATGTTTTAAATCAAAGGCGGATTTGATTTTCTATTACCTCAACCTGTCAGTCAAGGTTCCTTTCTGAGTCTCAAGAGTAATAAGTCTGTTTTATTTTTGTAGGCAGTTACATTGGAGGGTTATAGATAAATAGATAGATATGTATACATACCAATGCTGCCACTAACGCGCTACTTAGTAACGTGTTA
Source organism: Boleophthalmus pectinirostris (assembly GCF_026225935.1). Taxonomy (NCBI): domain Eukaryota; kingdom Metazoa; phylum Chordata; class Actinopteri; order Gobiiformes; family Gobiidae; genus Boleophthalmus; species Boleophthalmus pectinirostris. The sequence continues at coordinate 17,460,384 of NW_026571133.1, read as the reverse complement.
CTGTAGTCAGACTACTTTTTTCAGTAATGAGTAGTCTAATGCAGTGCTATTTCCAAACCAGTAGTCAGATTTAAGTTACTTATCTAATACACTGTGTGTTACTATTTTTGCATTTCAGGGCGAAGTAGGTTATTTATTTATTTATTTTTTTTGGCAACATGGGTTATGTGACCCCAAAGATCATATAAATCGTCTCTGGTGACACGTTTCCTATGATGTTACGTCATCTCCGCTCCGTCATGAGTCAGATGTAAACAATGGAGGGAGAGAGGTATGACTTTTGCAGCTGGAAATACAAACATTATTTTGATTTTATTTCAGCTAAGGATGGCAGCATAAAGGTTCATTGTACACTCTGTGCTGGTGACAAAGTGTTGTCTGCGTTCAAGAAGGGGGTGGGGGATCAGCCGCTGCTGAAAGTAACTGATAAAGTAACTTGTAAACTAACTTAGTTACTTTTAAAAGCAAATAGTCAGTAACTTAACTAAGTTACTTTTTAAAGAAGTAATCAGTAGTCAGATTACTATTTCAAAGTAACTATGGCAACACTGATAGATACATGATACAAAATAGATGTTTTTTTTTTTTTAATATCACCAGACCTAATGAATGGTAACATTCAGTTTATTTAAAGCAGAGGTAAGGTTGTTGCACACCTATCATTTATCATTTATTCTTTTCCTTGAGGTCAAAGTGGTAATTAAACCAATTCTAACTCTGAATAGTTGTTGAGTAGCAATAGCATTTCTGTTCTTTGTTCTCCACTCCCTACAGTGGACTTTCCAGAAAATCTAGTCATCCACCTTAAGTTGTAGAAGTTTCTATAAGACTCTTCACTTACTGTACATTTTACTTCAGTCTTTTCCCTAGGGACTTTGCATCTTTTTTTTTTGTTTTTGTTTTGTTTGTTTTGATTATTCTTGAGTTGCAGTTTAAAAGGGAGCACTTTCTCCTTTTAACTTGTTCTGAATGTTAATTGAGATTCACTTTTAATTTGTATTTTTGTCGAGACTCAATTTGGACTCTCTTTGTCTAGTTTACACCTGGTTTATGACAAAAATCTTTTTAATTATTTTTATGATAATGCTTGTCTTTGTGGAAAATGGCTTCACCTTTCGCCCCTTTTGTCCCTGTTGCTTCAGTCTACTTCTTTTCTCTGCATTGCATAAAGCAGGACTTGAGTTTAATTGAATCCCCTTTCTTCTTTGTTTCTCATTTTGCCTGAATAAAGTGGTGTCCTTGTAACAGAATGAAAGCGGCAGTGATACTACTTTCATTTAATTTGGTCACATTCATTTGTAATAAAATACCCATTCGGGATGAAGAAGTTTTATATAATCTTTAGCATGGCAGCTATCAAACTCTCATTGACAGTGCATTTACTTCTCCATGATTGTAATCTGGAAAAAAAAAAAAAAAACACTAATTTTTTTGTTTTTGTTTCTTTACAGAATCAGCTTGATTCAAGGGTCAAAATAAACACATAGTTAGTTTAGTTTATGTTATTTAGTCCACATATGCCAGTTGTTTTTATTGCTCAAAAACCCCTCGATCTATCCTGTGATATGGAATGAGGGCATCACTTTCCTGTTTCCATGAAGATGGACATAAGATTAATGCCATACTGCAAAACAATCCATTCAAGATGGTAACACCTCAATAGAGAGATGACAAAGGTAGCAGACCCTCAGTCAGAAAAGTTACATAGTGTACCTTCAATTTTATTTTATTTATCTGAAACTGTAGATATGGTAGTCTTTTAAAATGGACCTGAATTGCTCATTTCTTCCCACTTACCGTCATTTACTTTATCGAGGTTTGCTTTTTTCTGTGGCCCTTATCCCAAATTGTTTTCCTATTTGATCCCTTTCTCTTATTTATCCAAAACTGAATGTCTTTCCCTTAACTTCTCAATGGTCGTGATGTGCTCTGTGTGTTACAGCCTAATTAAAGCTGGTAACAAGCCTCCTCCTGCGACGCCTGGCAAACCTAAAAAAGCAACCACTTTCCAGGAGTTTGAGAGCACTACGAGTGATGCCTGGGATGTGGAGGATGACGAACTGTTGGCGATGGGCGCCCAAAATCTCAACATTGAGGTTGTCATGGAAACAGCCAATAAGGTAAACAGTATCCACCGTATTTTAACCTCTCGCATCACCTACGATCTGTGATAATACATTGCTATAGCCTGTATGAATATCATACTAAATGTCCCCATATCACATTATGATGCTGAAATGACTTAAACATGTTTTAATGCTGGAGTCATGCTTCACTGCTTCACTGGACTAATTTCAGCGTTTATATTCTCTTGACTACAGTGGACATGCCTTTATTTAAAACAGGGGTGTCCAAACTAAAAAAAAAAAAAAAAAAGTAAACACACAAAGCACAGGGCCATATATTGGTGTTTGATACAGTGGGATGGGTGCATTTAACAGAGGCTAGACCAGGCCACCACATTTTTATTCTTGCTTGGAACCTTTATATCAGGCCTGTCTCACACCTAAATGTTACTTATTCAGGTTCAGATTATCACAGTAGAGGAAAAAAGGACTGCAACTGGCCTCTGGGTGTGCCTGATTTAAAAGGCTTTGCTCTCTTTAATGACAAAGCTGTGCTTTTGTACATGCAATATTTTGACTGAATTTACTTTGGCAACTGACTGAGTGTAATTGAATCATAATTGTCTGCTCCATTGGTCACTTTTTGCCTTTTTTAACCAATTAAAACACCATCATCACTTCCACACAGCTTCTCTTCTTGCCATTTAATCTTAATGATATAGAACTAATCATACTTTTATTATTGCTAAAATTCTATGCACTTATGAAAGGTCTTATGAAACCCAAATGCCAAGAGGTGCTCTTTTCAAGAAGGAGAGAAAAAATGTTGAGTCCAAGATATTGCAGTATATTCAAAAGAAAACCTGTCTATTTGATTATATTAGCTTCAGGCTCAATATTTATACAGTCACACTATTGCATACAGACATTGTTCAAATGGCTGTAAGATTTTTTATTATGTGAAAGCACAAGCAACCATATGGAAGAAAGTGGAGATTGCATTTGAAAATTATTCTGAAGCAGTGCAAGATTGAACTACTTTGTGGATTTTTAGTCTAGCAATAAGTTTGGGTTTGTTTTGTGTGTATAAAATTTTAAGTAAACAAAGTATGCTTTTTGTGAAAAGGGGCAGAAATCATGTATAATTTTTATTTTACTTATTTCTATTACACCTCAGTTACATGCAACACAATAATGCTAATGTATTTTCACAAGTTTTCTTTTGAGTAAGCACTAATATAATAGTCTTTGCACAATCATAATTTAGTTGTGCATGTTAAGTTTTGATTTCATTAGACTTCTCTGCAGTTGTTGTCCTGGATGAAAAGGAAATGTAGCAGCTATTTTGCGCTAAGGCATTCCTGTCCACCACCAACCACAGACTTGCATTCATGTAAGAAAGTAGGCCTAAGACTTTATGTGGCACAAACAGAGATTGCACCTCCAGTAACTATCTTGAATTTAATGTTCTTACTAAGTTAACGTGTACCGTGCTGACTTATGCTTTATTATTTCTTTGTTGCCCTGTACCCAGGTGATTGAGAACCACAGCAGGCAGCAGGAGAGGCAGAGGCAGGATGACTCTTTGGAAGTGGAGCAGAGGGAGGAGGAGCCCACAGAGGAGGACCCTGAGGACCAGGACCTGGATGTGGAGGAGGAGGTGGAGCGACCCCATGAGGGAGAGCTGCCCAGCCCAGAGGTGTCGTTTACCTCCAGCCCCTACAGTGATGTGCGCCTGGTCAAGTCCCACAGCGAGGCTCCAATTGGGTCACCGAAAGGTTAGTGGACTTGAGACTCCAAAGTTTTCAGCTCAGCTGCTGAGCTGAATCCTAAAACTTTTGGTGGTCTGACTTGTTTAGTTAGTAATGTAGTTGAGTAACTGATGCTGGATTAATCCTGGGACAAACTGTCAATCCAGACACCTGTATAAGTGACTTTTATATCCTGTCCAATTTAGATCAATTCTCTGCTCAAAAACAGATTTGTGGGTATACATTCTCACAGCCCTCCTCATTGGTCAGTGCCTATTATGAGATACAGACAGGAAGACTTGAGCAATCTCAGTAAAGGGGGGCTGATTGGGTAATGTTTCTGTTTGTTCAAATGGCATGAAAAGCAACTGGTAATATTAACTTCTGTTAATCTGAATAGAAAACTGCAGCAACCTAAAGATTACATAGAAATTGACTGGAAGGATCTCTGTTTTGGAAGGCTGCATATTGCTTGTATTTTGCTTGGGGATGTATTGGTTTTTATGCAAACAACCAAACCATTCCCTGGGCACTAGTAGCTGTCCTTGGCTGCCTCTACTTTTATCAAGTTGGGCACAGATGTGCTGTGACAGACAGAAAGTGCTCCCTTCTCCTCAGCCTGTGCTTGTGTTGTTTTCCTGAAGCACAAGTCTACCACTGCTTATCACAATGTCATGGTCCTGCATTTACATCTCTCACTACTCAAGACTGGCCTCAGATATCACAGTAATATTTTAAACAGGCAAACAGCACAGGTGACATACAGTCTGATCATTTAACATTTAACAGATGACAACCTGCCTTATACTAAGCTCCTGTTGTAATACTGTAAATTCACATATGTACATGAAGAGTTTAGATTTTTCCTCACCAACCACCCTTCCTTACTTCCATTACATGATGCACACTGGAACATAATTTCCTTCAGTTCTTCAAATTTTGTCTTTTGTAGAACTCAGTTATTTTATTATCCAGTGATGTCCCAATTTGGATGAAAAAAAAAAAGTTCACAGTGTGTCTACTATAAACAACCCTCACCTGGTCCTATGCTATCAACATCATCGTAATGTCATTCTGGATCAGTAAATTTGCCATTTTAAACCTTGAGTTCTTGTCTGGATAACAGGTCACATGTCTGTCTGCTGTGTAGGCTGGTGCTGCATGTTGTAGATAGCGTAAGCAGCAGTACTTTAGCTCCGGGCACCACCTCCTATCTCTGGAGACGCCTGGCTGCTTCACTGTGTCACGCATGGATACAGGGATACACAGGTGATGCGGCATGCATCCTTAGTGAGTGTTTTGCAAATGCACAAAAGCATGAAGATAAAAAAGTACACCATACACTCAGCGCACGCAGAAGACATAATATATAGTGTGTAGAGGCTTGCTGTGTTAAAGTTTGTCACCACCCACTCTTCTGTTCATTTCAGATTTTGCAAAAGTTTATTAGTTTATTTATCAAATACATATACAATGAGAAAATATAATATAAAAAGTCTGTGTCAGGTTATAGCAAGATTGACAATTTCCACGGGTGTCCTTGGGCAGGTTAAGAAATGGCGTACATGCCAATAAAATCCAATGTATGTACAATATAATCCAGTGTATGTACAGTATATTATCCAAGTATTGTATTTTAGATTATTATTATGATTTCCAAGTAACTAATGTGCTGAAAAGGGAAATTACAACAGTCTAAAACCGGTCAAATCAACCATCTAACATCTAAAATTACAATGACCTGTTTCATGTATGAAAGCGTATTAGTCTAGTAATTAATCAATGCTGTTTTTTATTGCCTCTGACATCAACACAAACACAGCCATGCTGAGCAAAATAACCCAATTGAAAGCACATATTAGTTTTTTTTTTTTTTTTGAGACACTGCTGTTGACTCTTGTAATATTTGTAAGTTCAATTGAAACAGTGTTGGATTGTTTTTCGTGGTTGTTAGAAGCTGAAAAGGGATATTACAGTCCCTGGCCCCATTTTTCTGTAATTGTTATGGAGTTTTAAATGTGTCATATTTAGCTCCAGCCCTGGGAATTGTTGTCAATTTGATTCAACAAGACTTGTCTTTATAACACTTTTCTCAGTGGTAGAAGGAGCATTCCTCATCACATACAAGTCTCGACCTCTGCAGCTTTTCTGTGCTCTGGTTTTGTGTTTGATTCTTCTTGAGCCTTTTTAATGCATCTGGGAAACATGTGGCCCTGAGCGAAGTCATTCTGATACAAAGGCTGCAAAGACATGCCTTGAAGTTCACAACCTCTGCAAGTGCCTTCCGCTTCAAGTCCTACTTGTATAACTTCTGATGAGAACTGTACATTTATTATACCATCTCAATAGGAGAACATGGCACAAGGCTACAAGTACATAAGGAGCATAAGGTTGTTCTGAAAATGTTTTTTGGTCATTTCGGGCACCTTTACTGTAGAAAATATACTGCAAGTTGGTAAGTGTTCAAGTAATTGGTGTTTTAATAATTTCATAATGTGTGTTTATGTAGGATAAATAATATTAATATGATCCATCAAGTTGCCATGTAGATGTGATGTACTTTTTTTTTTTTTGTCTGTAATAGTGTATTGTAAACCATATATTTCACCTATTATGTGTCTCCACAGATGCCGAGAGTGAACGAGCCGCCCTCCACAGACAGAGGTCCCTGCCCCACCGACCCCCTGTCATCCCGTTAGTGGCACGGATGGCCGACCAGAACACATCTGGGACCCCCGCCATGACCGAGAGAGAGGCCTCCAGGCTCGACAAGTTCCGACAGATACTGGCTGGACCCAACACAGATCTGGGTATGTCAACTGCTTCTCCTTTTCACATTAAAGGTGCACTATCATTAGGGTTGTGCAAAACTATCAAAATATTGATATATTGTATTGTTTAATGTGATGATGACAGTATTGATATCGTGGGCTGCTGTATCGATATATTGCCAAGAGTATTTCTTGGTATATTTTACTAAATTATTTTACAGTTTTGTTGCTTGTTTAGGGGAAGGAAGGAAACTCGTTTATGCTGCATATTTGACATTTTCATTGTTTTGACGAGTAAAATTGAAGCTTGAAAAAGCTCGGGAGGTTCCTTATTTTAACAGATTCATGTTCCTATCCAGCAGTAAGGAGCTATGAGGTATCTCACAAGCCACTGCACAGATCAAACCCAACGTTTCCAAACACTATTGTACAAGTTACACTGCAGCAGATTATTACTAAACTTTACAACATAAAGCATAACGACTATATGACTAAAGGACACAACTCGGTGGAATATGAGTGTTCTCTCTGTGACAGAGGATGTCCTGCTGATGGCCTTGTCTGTAAATGGTGGAAAAGTTTTGTGGTGCTAGAAGCTTTTCACTGGTACCAACTTTTGGCATTCACGGCAGTAGTGAGGAGAGAATGAGACACAAGCGAGCAAAATCAGGGAGGCGGGGGCTCGCGGGGTCGACCACAGAGAAGGCAAACAAGCGAAGCAGCAAAATCAGAATTGGATATAAGCATTATATCAATATATAAAATATGTCAGAATCCATATCGAGTTTAAAAAATATCTCAATATATTTAAAATATCGAGATATCGCCCACCCCTATGTTATAGCAATTACAATTTAATTATGTCAGTGTCATCCTCATGAACTTATAGAGTCTCCAGAGTTATGAAATGTATTAAATGTTGTAGAAGTGGTGGAGGTGCATGATGGATAGATTTTTTTTTTTAATGCTTTAAAGTAAAACGAAAAAAAAAAAAAAAAAAAAGTGGAGACTTTTCTTTCTCCATTGTGGTCAAAACATCACTTGCATTCTTTACATATAGTTTTTGTTTCTCCAGATTTGTCTTATATGGCCAGACTTTTTCGTAGTATACTCTTTTGTTTTACTCACTGTGGAGTTTGCCAGCTGTGCTAGCTTTAATGGAGCAGTGAGGGGGAAATTTGTGCAGCCATCTGGGCATGTGCGCATATTACAAGAGAAAAATACAACTAACATCAGAAGCAAATGACGAGTCTTTGTTGTGCAAATGAGAATAATGTATTGTTTATCCAACCCCAGAGAGGGGCGTCTGGTGCTGTGGTTTTATCAGTGGCTCTAAAAAGTCCTTACTGTCCACACTGACTAACACTGTGCCAACATGTTGCTTTTGTTCTTCTGCCTTCCAACAGTGGCCCCAATCAATCGAGGATGTTTCATTTTGAATGTAGCATTAAAGACAACAATACATCAGCAGGTGCATGTTCATCATTACTAAAATTACATTCATATCTTCTTGACCACTACGAATTTTTGTAGCCTTAGAACATGTCTAAACAAGTTCTACAGAGACATTAAGATCATTAAAACAGAGATTGTCCGCACCAGATTATAGCTAAATGGCTAGTTTGCATCTGCAGTCCCTGTTTTACAGAAATAAATTATACAATGCAATTTAAAAAATAATAATAATATTATCATTTTGTCTCTTGTTATTGAGTTTTCATGGGTTCTTTACTTTCTCATGTCAAACTGTGCACTTACCAAATAGCGATGGACAATATTACACCAGTGGCTTACAACCTGGGGGCAGGACCCCAGAGCTTTGTCTGGTCAGACATCATGTCATCAAAGCCATTGACTGAAAAAAGGGCATGGGTATGAACACTAGAGCCCGACCGATATGGATTTTGTTGTGGCCTATATGAAACCGATATAATGGGAGTTGGAGCTGCCCATAGCCGATATAATCGCCGATATATTTAGTGATGTAAAAATTCACAGTAAACCTTGAATTGTTTAAAAAACTTAGGTTTGGCTCTAGTGGATTCTAAATTGGGTTTATTTAGGCAACATTTATTGTTATTCTGACTCTTTACATCATATTTACATACAGTAGATTGGCCTAATGGCATTTTTGCATCACATTCTAGCTACTAGTGATGGGTATTCCAGTTTTTTTTTTTTGGAGAACCGGCTCTTTTGGCTCAGCTCACTAAAGCAGCTGGCTCTTTCGGCTCCCAAGCGACTCTTGAGATTGTTTTGTTGCAAGCAGGACTGAACCAAAACTGAACCAGGACTGAAAAGGGACTAAACCAGGACTAAAACAGATTTAAACCAGAACTGAACCAGGACTGAGTGTCGGGACTCGGTCTCTCCCTCACTCAAGCCCAAGATTAGTCCTGGTTTATTCATTTTATGCTGAACTGCAGCCAAATACGCACTTTTTTTTTTTTTTTTTATCCTATGCATACGCAGATTTCTGAAAGTTTCGTTTTCAGCCGCTGCTGCTGTCAAACTACGGGTCTACAAGCGGCTTGAAGAGAAAAAGTGAGAAAAAGAGAAAACACGGCTCCCAATAAGAAACATGCTCCAGTTGTTCGCTTCAAAAGAGGCGTTCAGACTGCAGCCTGAAGTGACCCAAATCCGATTTTTTGGCTTCTATGTGACCTGTATCCGATCTTTTAATGACAGTCTGAATGGCACAGATCCGATTTTTTCAAATGCGACCCAGGCCAATTGGATATGTGGTCCTGAAACCGATACATATTCGATCTTTTGACATGCGACTTCAGTGTGAACGGCCAAAGCGCATTCATTCGACCTACGCGTTATCAACAAGCCACAAACGTCACTATTCTGCACTGAAGTAGGCGAAAATTGTTAATGAACTCCGTGTCACTGAAGCGAAGCACATCGCCACTCACCACTCTTGGCTACGTCTCCACATCCACACGTTCCTTTCAACGGACGTCGCTGCCGCTGTCCCCCAAAACACCACGGCCAAAAACCTCGTCCTTCTCCTTCTCAATCTCGTCCTTAAAACAAGTAAGTTGTTCATGTTCTGGCTCCGGTACGAGAGAAGCTTTAAAATCTCCAGGTGCTCAATGCTCGCATCCATGTTTGGACAACTTTCGTAAACACAGAGCACGCTCGCTGCGGTTGACGTCATCGTGTCCTCCATTGCGCATGCGGGACACTTTCGGGCCGTTTTACGTTCACACAGCTGATTACATACAAGTCGCATTTAATTCGAAATGTGAACGACCTCGCAAAAACATCGGATTTCACAAAAAAATAGGAATTGAGCGTTAAGCCCTGCAGTCTGAACGTAGCCTAAGAGCCGCTTCGATCGTGACCGACCCATAACTCCTAGCTAGTAAATAAACTACCGCTATTAGCCTTTAGCCGTAAAAACGTGCGCGCCGCGGTTTTTAATTATATGCATAAATGTTGATCATTCACATGTCTATTCACAGCTCATTTACATATCAATGCTGGTCCAGTAGCAAATATACGGCCAATATAGTCACTTTACAATAGGCCAATAGAAAACAGCCTGTTTATGTGCGGGAGCTACAACAGCTAATCGCTAATAACAAATGGCCAAAACTAGCTTCAAAGTCGATGTATTTCCAACACTCACCGCTCACACAGGCTCCTCCTCACATCACAAGTCTGAACTAATAAAAGTCCTTTTAATCCAGACTCAAACCGATTGTCCGTAAAAAGAATATAATCTCAGTGTTGCGCACCGCTGCGGGTGTAAACAATAGCACGTGAGTGAAGTGACGTGACTCTGGGGGGGTGTTCAGGGACAATACAGACACAGACACAGACAAATTACACCGCAGATAAATACTGATGCGGAGCCACATATTAGGACATTTATCTGTCTGTAAATTGGATTAAATGAACATAATGTAGAGTCTAAGCTTTATAACTAGGTATAACATGCCCACGTGAAATATCGGCCCATATCAACAAGCATATCGGCCGATAGCCGATATGTCTCCAGGTGATCATATCGGCCAATAATAGCGGCCAGCCGATATATCGGTTGGGCTCTAATGAACACCACGAAGTTGCTTATTTGTATTGAATAAATAACAGTGAACTGAACCAGAAATATTATTCTCAAGCAAATCTCTTAAAGCTGTTCTATATTTCACATTAAATCTTAGAGCATAAGTGATACTTGATCTCTAACACTGTTGAAGTGTTTAGAAATACATTTGCTGACTGCAGAGTTCAGACAAGGATTTGAGATGAAATACAGTGGCTTGTGTAGCAGTTAGAGGCTCTGAGAGTCTGACATCACATCAGAGTTATTGACATTATGACTATTAATGTCTAAAGTGGACAACATTGGCCGGGATGTGCTTCACCTTTTGCCAGTTTACCCCTGTTACTTAAAATTCATTCAGACCACTACAACCAAATTACACACTGAAATACAGATGCACTCTCCATAATTTGGCTCTTGTAAGTCTCAAATTTGGCTCCCAGTTACATATTTAGATAAAATGATGTTGTTATTCACTTAAACTGTCAAGGGTTATAGTAATGTCCCTGATCTATTCACTTTGAAACATTTTATTGGTGAAATTAGTGAGTTTTAACCATGACACACATTCTAATTACTCGCACCGGTCTTAATTGACCTCAAATAACCAGCTAGGTGTTTTGCTAAAAAACTATTATTAGACATGCTTTATTGGCAGTTTCCCCTTTTATCATTTCTTTTTCACTTTATTACTTGCTTTTCAGAGTTGTGTTTACTTGCTCTTACTTTGTCATCTTTTTGGGTTATTAATAAATAGAGAAGAAAATCATCCAATAGGTATATTTCTAGGTATATATCTAGTATATTTTTTTATGTGCAGACTAAAAAAAAAACATGCTGTATTTTATGAGTCAAGACAGAGTCGTAATTACATCTAAATGACACATGAAATTAAGGATGTTTTGATTAGAACCCAAAAAATCGACTCACAACTTTAATAATATCTAATAATTATTGCCAAATTGATTTATTCTATTGCCTTGAACATAAAAACTTTTCAGTTTATTTTTATGCAGGGCTAAATCTGAATTTGGGTGAACAACTTGACAGTTTAGAAATGGATTGTCTTGAATCTGACCTTTGCCAGTGAACTGTGCAGATATAATAAAAAGCCTTAAACAAACTAGAAACTTAAGAAACTCTGTGACGTCTCTCATATCACATCAGCAGACATGGCCGATTGGGTTGGACTTTGAGAAGCCCTTGTCACCGCTTCACTGCCACATGCAGATTACTTTGAAGAGGTAGAGGCAGACGTAGCACTGGCTGAGATCCTAAAATGTAAATGTAGGATTTCATTAAGTTTGAATTGCCTTAGTCAGCAGCGTGCTCCACCTCTGTGTGTGATCTCCTTGAAAAGTTTGGAACACAAACTGGTTATGGGCAGATGAGTGTATCCTTTACATCAGCTCTCTGTCTCAGACGTCGGGCCCCATTACAGCCCTGCCAGGCATCAACAGCCTCCTGTCTAAATTTAGTTTGGTCTCCGCGCCTCCATTAGGACGAGCCACGCTGCCGGCTGCTGGCAGAATGAACGATGAACTTCATTCACGGGACATAATTAAGTGAAGGATAAGGCAAGGGGGGCAGAGGGTGATCAGGACCAAGAGAAGGATCGGGGCGGATCAGATCAGATGAAACTTTAATGATCCCCACGGGCAAAAATGGGTCAGCGTTGCAGCGAAGAATGGGTTATAGACGAGCACACAAAAGTATCCAGACAGACTGAGGGACTTTAAACCTAATGTTACAAAATACTTGTGGGAAATAGTAAATAATATCAGTGCTTGCCTCCAGTAATAAGACTCAGACAGTGTCTTTAGATGTTGTTGTTTGGGGCGAGAAAGCATCATTTTTGTTCCCATTTAGTCCCATTAGTTCTCACCGGGTTCTCATGAGGGCTTTAAGTATGTAGCCTCAAAGTCATTTAGACAATTCCATGACACAGAAGAGGGTAAATAACTCCATTTTATTCAAGGCCAGAGTACAACATGACAACATGAAAACTCTTGATGGTGCTTTTCGCAATAACTTTTGATGGGCCTAACTAAATATAGAGTTTGTTTAGCAAAGTATGGAATGACCACATACATTAGATTGACAGATATGTGTACAGTATTACTTTTGTTAATGTTACAAAACTCAAACCCTAAGTCTCTGACGGGTAAACTTTCAAGAAATGGTGTATAGCAATAACAGCATTTCTATAATGACCCAGAGTTGAGAGCTTTTGTAACAGTACATGGTATATCCGGGGTTTTGCCTTGCATGTACAGTTTGATTCTGCACATTTTCTTATGTGTAATATTTTCACAATTACCATAGTAAATACTATAAAAATGTAAAGGCAAACATAAAATAAAATCCACATAATTAATGGAGTCCATCTGATAGTTTGTCAATGTAGTCAGTGGCCTCTTGGGTAAAAGCTTTGTGACCGTGTGCCCTTGAGTTCACTGGAGGGGGTCCGCACTCATCCATCCACTGCCGTTTCTCACATGAATAACATCATTAATAGCAGTCATAGCCTCAAATCTCTCTTCTTTTTGGGGGCCGGGCGGGCTGATGACAAGTGAGAGCTGCCAGTCTGTGCTGTTAGCAGGTGGGCTCGTCTGTCTATCGCAGTGTGTGTCTGGTGTTAGCAGAATCGATAGACCTGCTCCACTGCTGACTGCAGCCTCACTAACCCCATCCTGAGGTGGTGCACTGGCCACACAGCAGTGTAAAGTTTAGCACAATGGTATTTTTAAACTAAACAAGCCAGTAGACTTAAAAACCTTCTTATAATGGCACAGCAAAGGGAAGCTATATTAGTCAATAGCATTTTTTCTCCTGCCCCCAAAACAAATCTCATTTTTCACATTTTTAAAAGTGCTGATTTTATGATGTGAGGAATTGTTAAATGATGTAATATGCATTGTAAATGAACAATTTTAATACTAAGGAATAGACTCTATACTGAATATGGATACCACTATGATAAAAATAAAAGAATTGTATTTTCATCATTAAATAATAGTGCTTTCTTTTATATTACCATGTGGTCTGTATAAACGTCCAGGTATATGCAGTCTTATAGTTTTGATATAGTGTAAGAGCATTTCTGTCCTGTTGATGTGATTTTAGTATCAATACTTTTCAAATGAATATCTAGTTTTGATGTTACTTTTAGAAGTGATTAATATCTGATTGTCAGTACTTTTGACAACTCTATTTACTATTACCTGTACCTTACTAGGCCTACTCAATTTAAGTTGCATTATTCTGTTCACACTATTAAGCCAATTAAAACCTTGTACTAAAGGCCCCACATCCATACTCACAGTTTGAACACAATACTGACTGTTCATAGTACTTATCATCTCCATTACAGTGTGTGATTTGTAGCCCGTTGGTTGTCTTTAGCTGTGGTTGTCCTGTGATGCGTGTGATGGGGGGTGACAGCAGCCTGTTTAACATGGGAGGTCATAGAGGAGGTTATAACCTGGGCCAGGTGATGGATGTCAGCCTCCGCTCTGCTAATTATTGCTCATGTCCTGAGGCGAGGCAGAGTGAACATGCACACACAGAGCACTGTACAGCTCTACCATTTACACATTTTCAATTTAGCAAGCTAATATTTACACAAAAATTGCTTTGAAAACTGATTTCTGTATTTCTTATTTTAACTATTTATTATCCTATTTTTTGGCCAGTACATTAATTGTACACTGTGTAACTTTTCTGGTAAGCCAACTGCTTGTCTGGAGATGTTGCTTTGTATAGAATGCCCCACTATGGCATTAAATGTATCCATCCTCCATTTATTCAGTAACCTTATTGACTTAAAAACTCACATTTATTATTGTGAATGTTGGAATGGTGGCTCGATTCTTCACAGATCTGACATCTAACTTGGTCCTCCATAGAGATAAATAAGTGTAATGCCATAGAATGGAACATTCCAGGTAATGTTTTCATGGAGAAAAGCTGGTGCTGCCATCTACCAGAGAAGATACACAGTGAACCTTTAAATGTACTGCTTTAAAAATCTATGGCCCATATCTACTAATTTGTTTGCATGAATAAGCAAAAATTACTATAATTGAAATTTATATTTTTTTATTATGCATTTTTGTCAAATGATTTAGGTATTTCCCCTATGCATTTTTTCCTTTTAATGCACTTTAAGCTCTGACATTTGACACCATTTATATAAAGTCATTATTTCAGAAATACTGCTGTTGCTATGGCAATGATCCTTTCTCTTTTTTTTCTGCCAATTTCTGCTCTTTCACTTCCTCTTTTCATCAGCTCATATGTTTGTTGCACTTGGCAGTTTTCCTTTTGCTCTTTTTTGGGGTCATTGTACGGTCTCCCACGCACAGACCTACATTCCACCTGCCTCTGCCAACAGACAACATATGTGAAGACACACCACTAATCAGGGAGAAAACGTGTTGTACATATGCATTTGTAAACATGGATGGAGCCTTTCTTTTTCTAGTTGCCAGTCCATGTGTTTCTCTGTTGGGGGTGCTGTAACACTGCGTCTCCTCAGCTCGTATCACTTTGAATGCAGCATTTCTTATTAGGCAGGACTCCCATGCACTCTGCAGGCAATTCACAGTTCTTTAAACACGAGTGACAACATATGATAGGCATTAACTATCCACCAAAGGCCTGTTAATGGCAAAGTTAATAGCTGCTATAAAAAGTGTGAAGTGGCACAAGAGTATTTCAATTTAACTAGGTCCTATTTCTCCTTCAGACAGACATGTCAGGCTTGACAGTTGCATTGTTGTATATCTAAAGATTAGCACAAGCTGCTTTGCAAAATTGTCAGTCAGCATTTTACATTTATATTAAAATTTCAAATATGGTTTTATTTCTGTGCAAAGGCATGCACAACGAGAGCTTTTTTGGGAATAAATCTGCTTTTTTAGTTTTTATGGATTACGCCCTTTATTACTCCCTTTTACTAGAGCAGCTTCAGTTTGGGTTTGATATTTTTGAGAGCTTTTGCCTGTGCCACACCTCTCTAATCTGTTCATTGGCTTTTTCATAATTTATTGCCCTTGTTAGTCATATTGTGCAAGGTTTTCTTTAGTGAACATGGGTAAAATAGGGCTTGGATCTCTGACTAGTTTCCTCAGCTCATATGCTGTATAATGTGCAACAACTTCAAGCTACAAACTCTATGAAACTTTTGGAATCCATTTTGGAACCCCTCGCCTTGTCTATGGCCCTTGCTATAATTAATTTTGACCTTGTCCATTTCATCTACTCCCAGTTTTGTCAGCTTCATGATAGTTAAGAAAAGTAATACTAGGGTAGACTTTGGATTCTTTAGCCTTGCTTTTGAAAAACTAATAATTACCTGTTTTTGCTACCTCTTAGCAGTGATGATATTATAAATTGGGCACTATTACTATTTTTAATGAATCAAAATTTTTAAAAAGAAGCACTTGGCTAAAAGCCACACCACAGCTGGGCCTTGTAACCGATGGGTCTCAGAAAGTGTTCCCAGTCAAAAGTACATGCAGGACACATACACTGCCTCTGAGCATCTCCCCCGGCAAAACACCTGATTTAATAAGGTTGGTACAGCCACCACCTGTCTCCTGCGTCAGAATCTCTTATTGTCTGGCTCACTTTATTCATATGTTACACTGTGTAAGCTACTTCCCAAAATTTAAAATTTTTGGTTTAAAAGGAAACACATTGGCCATTGAAATACTCATCTTATTTGTATGTGAGGAAGAGACTGCCTGTGCCAATGGCTATGCTTTTATTTTAATCTCCCCATTATTGACTTTTAACTCTTTTAGTTGTTTAAGGATTAGTGCAAGGGTGCCTGTAGAAGTTAGGCCTGATAAGGTAAGTTTATTCATGGAGGAGTTGCAATAAAAAGAAAAAAAAAAGGTGATTTCATCATCTCCTTATGCTTGTTGTGTGTCAAATGTTTTTATACAGGGAGGGTCCAGCTACAGGTTAATTGCACTTTCAAAAATAGTGACGTTGATCAGGGATGCAAATTTTAAAGGGCGCAACTGGCAAATTACGAAGACTGCACTTTTGAGTACCATCATTTTCTCCAAAAAAGCTAAATCTCTCTCTCTCTCTCTCTCTCTCTCTCTATATATATATATATATATATATATATATATATATATATATATATATATATATATATATATATATATATATATATTATATATATATATATATATATATATATATATATATATATATATATTATAGTTCAGAACAAAATATATAATTTCTTTTACCTGAGATAAGTAATAGTTTGGTGCTTCAGTTGTTGATTCTGGAAAAATCCTTTTCTCAGTCCTTTATGATGTTTCTTGCCCTATTGTTTTGTTAACCACTATGTTTGTAGTTTGTCATGAATGGACTGTGGGTCTCTCTGATTGGTTAAATTGCCTGTCAGTCATGCTCTGTGAAATGGCAGAGACCGGATATGACTCCAAATCCACTCGTTTTTGTATTTGTCAAAGCTTGTGGTTCTGGCTGGCTAGGTAACGTGGTCAGTTCATGTTTCAGTCTTTTTGCAATTCTCCTGGACATGTTTAAAATGTGAAACAAAATACTATTATTAAAACATACATTGAAAATCTAATTATAATCACAGTGCATCTCAGAAAAATCACTTTTGGGTATTTTTCCCAAATCGTTCAGCACTAGTGTTGATTCTCCCATCTCTCATGGACTTACCCAATCTGCAAACTCAACTCTTTTACTTTATTTCGCTACTTACCATCATTGGGGGATACGTTAATCCTCTTCAGATTACGTAGATACAAGGTGAGCCTGAGGGATTGAAACACAGCATCCCTGTTGTATATGCTATGCACAAAGCGTTGCACTGATTCTCACACCTGTATGCCCATCTCTGTGTCCTGTCCTCACCATCTGGGCCATCCATCAGGCCTCTGGAGCAGGTATCATCCAGGGGGGAGGATCTCTTTACAAGAGTCCCATTAGTTTATGAGCCGTCTGCTCCCTGGCGCCATCACTGTGTCCTTTAGATGTGTTCAGAAACTCTCCATTCAAGGTTTATAGGACAAGAGCTTAACTTTTTAATACACAACATGATGAAGGTGCTTGTCTCCCTGCCATTGTTTATTTGACCTCCTAAAGTAAATGGGACTCATTATACTGATGTAAAACTCAGTGAAAGTTAAATCTTGGGGTTTTGACCTTATGCTCAACTAAAGTGACCACCTACCCTCTGTTTCTGGAAGTAAATTTCTCATTCATTTTTCCTAGAGATTTTGCGAAGAATAATATAAATACTATTAAAAGTCTGAATGTTTAAAAAACCAAATAATTTATTAAAAAGGTTCACCCAGTCTTGCATTTTAAACATGCTTTTTGAGCGTGTTATGGATGTTGGCCACCACATATCTGATTAATCTTCATCATGCCCTTTTAAATTCATAATATTTGCAAAAGCCTATGAGAAAAACGTACTGCTGAATTGGAGTAGTTCACATGACAAACAACTATAACCATCATCTCCTCCTGTTGGAAGTAATGTATGTTGCAATAAATTAGCAGTAGAAAAGTTTAAATATCCTGTCTCTATGACAGGGATATCTGATGCACCTAACCTATATTTTTAATGTGTTAAGTTTAAGTTGTTTTCAAGTGTAGGGTCAATCTTGCATCACTTGAGGATGTGATTAATGAGAAGGTTGCAAAGGGTATTATCAACCCTAATCCTTTTCTTTATACAGGAGATACCATTACCTGTTGTGAGCTTGGAAGCTGAAACCATAGTAACACTTGACCTCCTTTTACAGTGCGTTCTGCACACCTTTTGCTGTTTAATTTGGCTGTATGGTACTTCTAAATAGTCCTGCACAATTTGGAGAAAAAGGCAATATATGTTTAAAAAGTAATTGCAGCCATTGGTTTGATTTGATAATTGTCCCTACTTAATTTGTTATGTGGATTAAATAGCGATATATTGTGCAGCTCTACGTCTAATAATATATCAGCTCATTGAACCATGTATAAATATACAACCAAAAATGTCCAAAACTTGTCTGGTATAGAAACCCTCCATACAGATTTTTGTATGCTTAAAACCAGCTGCCTCTGCTCCGACCTGTACTGTTCAGGTGAAATCCTGGTGTTCCACAGTTTTGCAGAATAACTGGCTTTGGCGGCTCTTGTATTTGACCCGAGGCAGTACCTGGTGCACCGATGAGCCCCTGTAGTCCCTGTATTTTGGCAGGTGTGTGGTTGCTGGTGGTGTTTTGCCCCACTGGTCGCGCTCCGAGTGAATGATACCTGAATAGTGCATGGCCTCGGTTCGCCAACTGTCTCCCTGCTGCCTCCCATCAGCTCTCAGCTCAGGCAGCACTGACGGACAGCTCTTCCTCTGCTCTTCTCTCTGGCCTTCACAGCGAGCTGCACACACAGCTTTCTGACTGATGGACAGGTGGGCCAGTGCAGGCCCACAGTACATACTACAAACACGGTCATACATATGCACTCGCCTTTATTCCTGAATTTTTACTGTCCACCAGTGCCCCGGGCTACATCTCTTGGTGCAGAGCCTTTCAGCCCAAAAGAATACAAGTCTGGAGATACAGTTTATGTTGTTTATAAGCTACTTTGCAGCTTTTTAGCAAGTGTCTTCCTGGGTGTTCTTAAATGTTGTTGCTTTGTATGTATATTATTTATGACTTATTTGTATTCTTTTATTTTAAAAAATTACACTGTTTTTGGTGTCATTGCAAAAAAAAAAAAAAAAAAAAAACCTTATACGATTAAATAAAAGTAAAATAACACATCCTTTTGGACATGATTTTTTTTCCTTATTTGAAATGGTAAAATTCATCAGTAAAAAAAATTATAAAAACACATTCTTTTATGAGTGTACATTGAAAAGGTTTTATTAGGCTTTTGCCAATAATGCAGAAAGTTTTATAGACACTTCTCTGACCCACATTGAAATCTCATTGAGTTTTGTAAGAATCTGGGTCACTGGGGTGAGTAAGACACTGTCCTCTTTTTAAACAAATAAGGTGTTTTTTTTGTTTTGTTTTTTTAATAAACTATAACAACCTCCCATCTGTTTCACTGGTATCACCATTCTCTCAACACGGCCCTGTGCTCTGAGCCCCACACTGTCCACTTCTGTTCACTTTTGTTCACTTTTGTCCCTCAAGCAGAATACATTGACTAAACTGATCCTTTTAAAATCCTGTCCATTTTGTTGTGCCCTTTTTGAATGTTGTAAGCATCTTTGAGCATTCATTACCTCAGAGGGTCGGAACAGCTGTTGTGGGTGTTTGAATCAGAGTGCATGGTGTCCTAATCACCCCCTGTGGTCCCCTAGCTTAACTTCAGCCAAGACAAAGTGCACTTGAGTATGTTCATGCATAATGTAGTACAGTGGGCCTAAACACCAGAGGGAGTCTACAGAGGCAGTTGTCCTTGAGTTGCCAGTGTTACAGGTGTGGGTTTTTAATGCCAGTGAGGAACATCACTTCCTCCAGGGTTAAGCTGGTCTCTGTAGAACAGTCCCAAAAGTGCTGTGCCTGCCTGCATGATAAACACCACACACTCCTTATCCCAAAGAAACGATGAAATCATTACATTTTATAGCTCCCGCTTGGTATAGAGTGCGTAGCTTTGGGTGATACTTAACATCCTTCCCTGGACACACTATTGTCTTGCAATAATTGGCATTGGTTTTGAACAAACAAGAATGTTCGTCCTTAATTAAAGACAAGATCTAGTCATAGATTTGTTTTAAGGCTTTGCTTGCTATCCACAGTCACTGCATTTAATGTTATTACCTAGCTTGAGGTCCTCAAAGTAACAGTAATATAGTGGTGAGCAGAATGATTTGAGATTTATGTCCTAGTCAAATAGTTTAAAAGATTGCATTGCTGCAGTTGATTAAAGATATACATTGCACATCAGCTAAGTCATTAATTTCATGAACAAAACAGACTTTTAATCCATCTCATTTATTTCTCCAAAGCCTGAATTCTGCTCCAAACTATAAGAGATTAAAATGCCTTATGGTGATTATTGACCATTTCAAACTATTGCATCTTGATTCATTAAAAAAAATGAAACGTTTACTCCTAATATGTAATGATTCTCAGAAAAGCCAATTTAGCCCCACATACACATAATGTAAAACAAGTCCACAAGTCCTTCAGTTAGTGCACCTTACTTTGGAAGTCATTTGAGTAATTCCACATGGTTGCTTTGTGCTTCTCTAAGCGTTATACAACTTTATGATTTCAGGGGAACAAACGTACTTATTTATTTGAAGACATTTCTTTTCAAAATGGTGTTTTATCATGACCCTTAAGTAATTCAAATATAGAGTGTTGTAGTAGTTGGGAAGTTTTAAGTGCTTCCAGTAAAATTTACTATAGACCCTCTCCCCCCAAACTAGGCCGGTACAGTGCATTAGTGCTCTGACAGTCGTGCTGAGTGTCTATAAGTCATACGGACTCACTTTAGGCGCTCTGTGATTTGGATTCTGCTGTGGTCCTACTTTGTGGCTGTGTTAGCTCTTTCTGCTCATAATGAATGGGCCTTTTGGGCATCTTCTTGTCCTGCTAGCCTTATGGTGCCAAGTAAATATTTGCCCCATGCCCTCACTTGTGGTAATTAGAGAACTGGAAATTGTGTCTGTAAATTATGCAGTCCTAGGATTTATTCATTCAATTACAGTGATCCTTATTGATATTGTGTCTATGGTAATATTAAACTAAGAGCACATCCTGCTCATCAACTACAACTACTTGACTCAATTGGTCTTATTAAAGGTGCACTATGTAACCTCTCTGGTGGAGAGTACAAATCTGCACATATCCATGGAGAGGTTATTGTTTGCCCACAGTAGGGCATTGAACTGGTCTATCTCCAACAGCTCTGTGGAGCAGTGACCTTGCTTACATGTAAAGAATGCATATTTTTCAAGGTAATTTTGGGCAATAAAAACAAACAATTGAATACTACCGAATAATGTAATGCCAAAATCAAATTGAACCTCCGAAGGCAAAGCAATAACGTCTCCATGGAGATAAGTGAGAGTGGAGTTTTCACCAGAAAAGTTACATAGTGTACATTCAAAGAATGTATATGAAATATTTTGGTGATCAAAAATTTGAAATGAATCTAGTGACCATAAGCAGATGCAGCATTTTTACATGTTGCAGCAGCATTGGGATGTAAAGACTATTATCTAACTTGTCCCCTCCATTACCCCTCCTCCCTTTACCCCCTATGGTGAGATTAATGCCAGGTGGGACAAGTATAACATAGTTTAATTAAGCCAGAGCCCACAAGATTCATGGACTCATTTCTTTGCCTGACAGTGCAAATGAAGGTTCAAAGGGTGCAAGGCAAGAGCCACCCTTGACTAGCCATAATGAATGAAGCCAGAGATAACGATTTCACCCTTAAAGATAGGGATTTAGTTGAAAAAGATTTGCACAGCGCCCTGACTGCCCTTCTCCACGTGCGTAATGAGAAGACGACTTCAGTACAGATTTAATAGGGCTTTAACACCTGATATGAACAAGAACATTTACACACACCGACGGCTGAGATGAAAAGATGTGTTTCTTTAGACAGGTTATTACAGTCTGTGTTTGTGTATGTTGTAGAAATTGTGTATGAATTATATTATATTAAAAACATACTATTTTTATTTTTTCAAAACAGATGCCTTTACTAAAGATTGAACAGCACTATGCTACAGCTTACAGTATTGGTCAATACTAAGCAATTAAATGCTTTTCTGATTGCATATTGGTGGTCACGTAAACATGCTCTCTTTAATCTGGGATCGCTACATATGTGCACAGTCTTATTTGAAAATTTAATTAAATGTGAAATCCTACGAACAAATATACTGAATATTGACATTTCCAATCTTGTTGATAGGGTAATTGCTGATGGTGATTTTGTATCTTGCAGAGGTTGCAGAACCATCACACCCTTAATTAGACAGCCACTGGTATCCAAATGGCCATCCTTTCAAACACCATTGCAATAATATGTCTGTAGTCCTGTGCAGTCAAGGGAGTTGTAGAGAGCTGTACATATAGGAGAGAGACCCGGCAGCCTCTTTGCAGACATATGTATCACACTGACGGCCCAACTCCTCAGGACAGCACTTATCTACAGAAAAATCAGCCAAGCTTTCGGAACCAGGATGTCCACGTTTTTGACAGGGGTGACAGGTGGTTTGAGAGGGGTGTAAATGAGGCCATCTATATTGAAATGGGGGGAAAAAAAATCTGGTGTATGTTTTTAAGCATCCTCTGTGTGCCTCATCTATTGCTGTCAAAGAGACTACTCCACAACATTTTGTGATAGTAGCTGGACAACCTCTGAAACGGTTTAGGACCTGAATTATATATTGATGTCAATTGTGTTTTAGTCTAAACTCGAATTTCTGGAAATATTGCAGAATGCATTGTCATGCAATGGTATATCCAATAATGATTCAGTCTTCTGATATATACCCTATTATACTTTTATGGCGATAGGTTGTGTTCACGTTCTAGAATTTGATAATGCCATAATTTCAGATAGAGGGCAGGGGCCTGTATGTGGTCGATTCAGTTTGTTAAAAATAAATATCTAAATGTATTATTCACAGTTCTTGAAGTGAGTGGCTCCCCAGAATTGCCATGTTAACCTTTTGTTTTTAAGTCCTTTCAACTGACTACTATTTTGTCTTTGGGTTGAATAATGACACCAGTCTCTGAAGATTTTTATTTATTTATTTTTTTTAATTTGAGACAGAAAACATTGGACTTTGTGACAGCATTTATTTCATGTGGATATGTCCAGTGAGTACAGAGATCTTAAAAAAACAGGGCAACAAATCTGCAATCTGATTTGCTTAACACCAAATTTCTCCACATAATTATTATAGGGATTGTAGTAGGGCCCAACTGATATGGATTTTGTTGTGGCCGATATGATACCGATAAAATGGGAGTTGGAGCTGCCGATAGCCGATATAAACGCCGATATATTTAGTGATGCGTCATATTTACAGACAGTAGGTTGGCCTAATGGCATTTTTGCAGCACATTCTAGCTGCCAGTGATGGGTATTCCTGTTCTTTTTAGAGAACCGTCTCTTTAGGCTCGGCTCACTAAAAGCAGCTGGCTGAAGGAAAAAAAGTGAGAGAAAGAGAAAACACGACTCCCAAGAAGGAGCAGGCTCCCATCGTTCGCTTCAAAGAGCCGGCTCTAAGAGCCGTTTTTTTCGGGACCGGCCCATCACTACTAGCTAGTAAAAAAAGTAATCTACCGCTATTAGCCTTTAGCAGTACATGCGTGCGCACCGCAGTAATTATATGCACAAATGTCTTAATTCACATGTCTATTCACAGCTCATTTACATATCAGTGCTGGTCCAGTAACAAATATACGGCCAATATAGTCACTTTACAGTAGGCCAAAAGAAAACAGTCTGTTTATGTGTGGGAGCTACAGCAGCTAATCGCTAACCAATGAGAAAAATAAATAAAACTAGCTTCAAAGTTGACATATTTTTAACACTCACCGCTCACACAGGCTCCTCCTCACATTACAAGTCTGCACTAATAAAAGTCCTTTTAATCCTGACTCAAACCGATTGTACATAAAAAGAGTATAATCTCAATGTTTGGATCTGTGGCTGCAGGTGTAAACAAACGCACGTGAGTGACGTGACTCTGGGGGTGTGTTCAGGGACAGTACGGACACACACACAGACAAATGACTCCACAGAAAAATACTGATTCGGAGCCACATATTAGGACATTTATCTGTTTGTAAATTGGATTAAATGAACATAATGTAGAGAGTCTAATCTTTATAATGAGGTATATCATGCCCATGTGAAATATCGACCCATATCAGCAAACTTGTCGGCTGATAGCCGATATGTTTCCAGGTGCCCATGTCAGCCGATAATATCGGCCAACTGATATATCGGTCAGGCTCTAGATTGTAGTATGTTGCGATGTCATTTGAGCGTATACGGTTTCTGAGCGCTAAGAAAGTGCAGATCTGAGCTTATATTCCTGTTTTGTGAGGTTTTGTTCTCACTGTTGTAACATTGTTTTCCCTTTCCTCCAGAGAAAGATTAATCTGCTCCCTCACTACCCCCAAATACACCAGCCTGTGAAGCTTTGTGAGCAGTGCTTTCTTCTTCAGTTGTACTTTACAGTGCAGGAGACATTGGGAGAAAACCCTTCAAAAGATTTATTTTGTTCCTTACTATGATTCGGGTCTTGTAGAGATTTTTTTTTAATCTGTGTTTTTAAATGCTCTTGCACAGGTAGCCTAGAGGTAATCGAAACTTCCTCTACTTCAGTGCTTTGGCCCTCTAAAAACCAACAGAACCATGCCGAGCACTAGATCACTGTATTGAATTTCTATATAATTAGAGTCACTAGGGACAAGGCGAAAGGAAATTTTAAGTGGAAGATGCACAAGAGCTGGTCCAAATAAATAGCCACTCCCTTCGGTTGAACAGGCCTTAATGTGTTTCACTCAATTTAGCCAAAGGATGGAGCTTCTTGCTGTTAAGCTGATTGCCCTTTCCTTTTTTGCTATCACTCTCCATTGTTTTAGCCTTGAAGAACATTTGACCAGCCATAGTCAATACTGTTATGTTAAAGATGATTTCCACTTTTATCCAGGGATGTCACAATATCAATGTTACAGTGAATCTGACAGGAAACATGATTTATTTTGGGGCAGCTATTTTGGTGATATTGTCATGTTGAAATTCAGTGCCTTATTTACAATTCTGTCACCGTGATTAAAACAATAGTCAAATCATTAATTTTCTGTCATTGCTATTGTCTAATACATTACCATTCTTCAAGTATGTGACCAACTAAATCGTACATTTTCATTTTGTGATTGTAATTCTTTATGTCATAAGCTGTGTATGCTGATGGATACAAACATTAAAACATTAAAAACTATATACAAATCCATTTTATGTACAACTGGACTCGTTCGTGAGTTTACAAATATTTATTTTATGCTAAACTACAGCCAAATATGCATGGATTTCCCAAATATGCACAGATTTCTCATATGCACACCAGTATTTCTGAAAATATTTTTACTCCATACGCAAGGGTCATTA
The DNA here is from genome assembly GCF_026225935.1 of Boleophthalmus pectinirostris. Taxonomy (NCBI): domain Eukaryota; kingdom Metazoa; phylum Chordata; class Actinopteri; order Gobiiformes; family Gobiidae; genus Boleophthalmus; species Boleophthalmus pectinirostris. The sequence continues at coordinate 17,434,586 of NW_026571133.1, read as the reverse complement.
TCAGTTCATAACATGTTACATAATTGTCTGTGCAGGAATGGCATTCATGCACCAAGCATTGCTCTGAATAGTGATTTCAGTTTTTTAAGAATATGATCTTGTCTTGCAGTAAGGGAATGAGAACCTGCACCCTTTTTTTTTTTTATTGTATCCTAGTTATTAAGTCTAATTCATTGAAAATGTTCTAAAATGAAACACACTAAAGCCAGAAGACAAAGCATTTCTCTTGGACTATTGCAGACACTCAGCCCACTCTCCCGCTGTCGATGTGGCTTGCATTAAGCCATTTTTTCTCAGTCTACAAAGGCCCAAAGGGAGCTGCTTTCAACCAATTTAAAAGTTCAATTTGAACCTCTCCATCCAACTTTATTTTACATTATATCCAGCGCTTCCTCTTGGCCATGAGAGAATGTATTTAATAATCTGTGGCCCTTTCCCTTCAGATAATTTCACAAAGATGAGATGGAAGCTGTGACAGTCAGTAAATTGTAGATGGGTATACTGATGGATGAATGTCCATGAATGAATTATGATGCCGTAAATGTTTGATAAATGGAGTTAGCTTTTGATTCAATAGACTTCATCAGATATTGAACACTTGTGATTTTGTTATTAAAGGATTCTTTGTTTAGGTTAAGCTTTAAAAAAAAAAAAAAATAAAATAAATCTTTCTTCCTTTTCTTGGTTTTCAGATGAGCTACGGAAACTAAGCTGGTCTGGAATCCCTAGACAAGTTCGACCAATAACATGGAAGCTACTATCAGTAAGTTTTACCTATGTATTACTTTGTATTGTGTATCATTGTGCATATTACATACACTCTAACGTCAGAATGGTAAAGCTGTCAATTATAGTTTTTATAGTTTTTCACAATTTCATATCTTGCAGCTGTAGCTGATGATGCTACATTTAGGGCCATTTTGAGAGTAGTAAAACACAGGCATGGTATGTTTGTATCTCTTTTATTTCTAGTGGGTAAGTAATTAGGAACTTGCTTGTTTACAATGATATCTTTTCAAGTGAAGGGTCTCTCTTAATTTCAAGTCCTGTAATGTTATCTTTATATTTAAATTACACAAAATCTGAAATAAATAAAATAATGATAATAATTTCAATAGAGCAACAATACTTACTTACTTATATTACTAAAGAAAAGACACCTAAGCCCCTTAACTGTTCTCTTGATAAGAAACCTTATAATGGCATTAACGCAGCCTACACTTCATAAACAATAAACACATTATTATATATATATATTTTTTTTACACACACAATCACTGTCAGTTTATTCCCATATTTGATTTATGAAGACTCGTAACATCCTCTTTTTTTCCATCTTCAATAGAGAAAATTAATTACGAGCTGCCAATAATTTATTCATGAAACGCGCAATGTGTTTACTCATTAAGCTTTTGTTGTTGTGTACAGCCGAGAGAAGAGCGGCTTTTTGAGCTGCGTGACTATCCCATTAATTACAGCACAATAGTTAATGCGCTGCAGAAAAGATGTCATTAAAGGTGTGTTGGTATTGTGCAAGTAGGAGGTTATCAACTGGCCATTTTAACTAGCTGTTTCTGTTTTGTATGATGCTAAATTGATGACATGCAATATTGAATAAACAGTGTTCACATAATTTCAGAAAACATTTGACTTTCAAAGTAATAAGAAAACAGGTCTTAACTAGATCTAAAAATGTCACAACCATGAAGCAAGTCTATAGTAGTTACCAACAAGCTAACCTGTAGTCTCTTAGTCTGTCTCTCTCTCTCTCTATATCTATCTATCTATCTATCTATCTATCTATCTATATATATATATATATATATATATATATATATATATATATATATATATATATATATATATATACTATATATATATATATATATATATATATATATATATATATATATATATATATATATATATATATATATATATATATATATATATATATATATATATATATATATATATATATATATATATATATATATATATATATATATATATATATATATATATAATATATATATATATATATATAAATAGCTATACATAAAACCTCATATCAGTATTAAATTGACTTGCATTATGTATGAATGTGTCCATTCAACAATTTGAGAAACTCTAGATTGCCCTGGCCTCTTTGGAATTAGGTTGCCGCAATTGTACTTCAGTAATTAATGCAAATTTGTGTACATATTTGTCCAACCTATTATTGTGTGCTTGGCATTTGTGTTGTTACCAATTGTTTTCTGCTGATGATTGTTCAGCTCCTTAAGTGCTAAAAAAGAGCAGGGTATTGTGATATCCAGAAACTCTCATGCATATAAATGTCAGTGAATGCAACACTTTGTACATTTTTTCTTGACACGCTGAGTCAGTGTTCAGTGCAAATGGGAAATCAAGCTAAATAAACTGAACTTTAACTACATTTTGGACCGGAGAACCCTTGCATCCGCTTCCTACAATTTGTTACTGTTCACAAAACACATACATTTGAATGATTAATGTTTTTTTTTTATTAATGTATAATTAAGTAAATCAGAAAATCAATCAAAATGAAAAGTCAACTCAAATGTGCATATCAGTGGTCTCCTCCTTGAGAATGTTATTTTACTTGCCTAGCAAGGTGTCTAAAAATGTAGAATCAGCAGTGAAACTGTCATTGGTACATAAAAGACAAGCAGGTCAACCAACATTCACATGAAACATGCAAATGGTTGATTGTCACAGGACATTTTCCATTCTTAGACCCTTCTTCTCAGCAAGAAAAAATAAAGCAGTGTGGAAAAAGAGGAACTTTGAGGAGAACCAGAGTAAAGGAGAGAGCCACTCTCATGGGCAGACAGGCTGTAGTTGTGTCCAGGACTGACACGTGTCAATTTGCAGATGGATAAAAGGTCCAGTAGAAGGTCCACTCAAGAGAGAGGGATAGAGGGTGACTGATCCAGGGTGAAGGTCAATTTTGTTTGAACATTTCTTTATTTTATATTAGAAATTTTGTTTCAAGATAACCCGCTTTTGTGGGATTAAAGGCACAGGAGTGTCACAATCCTTGTCACATCTTCAGAGGAGTCCTAACACATGAGCGCCTCTTTGTCTCCTGTCTTTGGAGCTTGATCCATTGGAGAAACAGGAGAGATCTGCCACATACACACCCTGTGTCTGTCTCTCTCACTGTATTCCATAAACTTGGCAGAGGCACCTAATAAAACTTCACTCCAGTGATGTCCCTGGTGCCCTTCTGCTGCTCGCCCGCCTGCACCAACTTATTTGATTTCTTTCTCCCCTCCAGCAGGCATGCTTCAGCCGTCTCTCTTCTTTTTACCTGACAAAGACCACAAGAAAACTTTTCCCTTTGCGGTCAGAGCTCTGTAATGCCTTCCCCACAGGCCTAGTATGATCTACAGGCCAAAATCAACTGTCTCCCTGTTATTACCTATTGTGAACATGCAATGTTGCTAGGGTTGTCCAAACCAGGACCCAGATACTAACTGATAATAAACTAGACACTCTATTGAACAAGAAAAATGTTCCTGAATAGTTTTTGAATTATATTGATCTGCGTCATAACTACTGATAAGACCACTTGGTAAAGCACTGCTATTATTTTGTGTGTATTACTATATTTATTTGTTTTAATAAATATAGTATCAAACCTCTTAGTATCTCCATCCCCTTTGATCCCCTTTTTCTGTTTAGTGATGAGCAAATATTTCAAATTTTTGGAACATTTACAGTTATTCAGATGATGCTGCATAGATTTCTGTGTTCTCTGTGGATGGGTGCTTTGTCTTTTGATATATGACCAAACATTGCTTCTAGCATCCGGAAGCAATCCATTTTGCACTTTCTATTTATTCATAATAATAATACCATTTGTTTAAAGAGCACTTGCAGTCCGGGCCTTGAGGAAAGAGGAAGAAATTAAATGACTTTTCTGCTTTGTAGGAGTGTGCTGGCCTGTGGCAATATGTGCATTCCCTAATGAAGTGTGGCTGTTAAATGTGAAGAAGGGAAACTAACTGGGTGTAGAAATATTGATAGGCTAAAGGGAAGAATGAGACGCACAGTGACTGATTTGGAGATTATGTTCAACAGTTAGCCTACACCAGTGCTCATGATGATATCGCCACAGGGACAAGTACATGCGTTTTGTCATTTGATGTGACAAAAAAAATGCATAAATTATAAACAGAAAATTCTGCTGTTGCCCATAAACTGAAATCTAACTTAAACCCATGGAGCATTTTCAAATACTTTTACACAAGGCCTCGTAGTAATGATTGTAACCTCATTTCCTGGATTTGTAATAGTCTGTAGTCTACCTTAGCGAGATACATTTTTATTCTAGGTAGGTTAAAGTGACTTGAATCAAGAACATTTTATTTTTATTGAGTAAATTCAACTTGGCATGTAAAATTATCTACCAGCGAAATAAGTGTTTTTTCTTAATTCAAGCAACATTAGATTTTGTTTCTTATTTAAAGTTCAAAGAGTTGTTGTTTTTTGTTCTTAAAATATGAAAATGCATCTTGCTACACTTAATTACAAAAAGTCTTGTTCCACTGGTAGATAAATTTCCTTGTCAAGTGAAATTAACTCAAATCATAATAAAAATGTTTTTAATTCAAGAAATCTTAACTTGGGAAAATTTTTGTTTTTGCAGTGTATTAAACTCAATGCTGGCCTATTTTAACTTGCGCTGAGACTATATTGATTAATGATTGAGCTGAGGCTATATTGATAAATGATTATCAATATATGGAAAGCTAAATGTTTTCCTAGTTGTTACTTTATGTAAAAATGTCATCCAGGTCATTACAATCCTAACCAATACTGATCATGTTTGTTCTTCCACAGTATGTTGATGTAACCATAGTCTGCTTCCTACTCTAGAGGCCTGAGCAAATTACATTTTGTAAACAGCTTCAGACTCCGAGTTGAAAGATGCATTTGTTTTCTAAATCTTTGGGGATGAGCAGACTTGAGCCACTTTTCCTCCAGATGGATTGTCTTAAAAAACGGACTGACATACCCACCACTCACAAACTCTTCTCCGTCACACGATGGGTATTCTCAGTAAGTTATAATTCTAAATTCACAAATAGCCCATCATCTTCTTGAAAGCTGTACACACTTCTCTTCCAAATGGAATATTTCAATAACAGTCCTCTATTTTAGGCTTTTATTTTCTGAATGATTTTGTAATGCATTATGTGCTCCATGCTGTTTCTTCAAACAACTCTTCAAAATGTTATGGCAAGATGTGTAGTTACAGGTGCCTCTGGATAAACATGGCGGCCAAAAAACTCGACATCCACTAAATCACATTATATTCTATAGAAAAATATTAGTCCTGAAATCCTTGGTTTTCATACCAAGAAGAAATAAAGTTTTACTCAACTTTTGTCCATTTGAGTCTCTGGACACTTTGTTTCCTGTCTGGTTTTAAGATAATGTGCTGCTGCTAAGTACAAATCTATTTAAGATTGTAAGGCTGCTTGCTAAAAGAAACAATTTCAAAGTCCCCAAATGGATTCCCAGAGCATATTTCGCCTGTTTTTGGAGCGAGTTTAGTGGAGTGGGAGATGCATTAGAGTGGTGAAGGATTGGGAGGATGAAGAGGGAGATTTTATGTAGACTGATTAGCGGAGGCAGCCAGAGTGTTATGGGCACATTTTTCTACATCAGGTCACATAGAGCAGTAGTGCATATGCTCCAGCGTCATCGCTCCATCTCGCCGTGGCAATGGGACAGGGACTCTTGACATTTTATACACGGAATAAAACTAAAGTGGAAATTTGTCTCCGAAGTTCAAACTGCATTAGACATTGTTGGTGTATAGTTCAATTATTGATGCTGATTGGGGACCGTATCATGAGGGTCTTTTCTTTTTTCAAAATGGAATTAGCTTCACAAGTTGGAGAAAAGGTGAAACAGGGTTAGACTGTTCAAAAACTACTATTCAAATGAGAACTGAAGTGCACAAAGGTCCTTGGAAGACAAAGCTGCACAATACATTGTGAGGATACAACAATGCATTCAAAATCCATATGTTTAATGCAGTTTGGGAGCCAGTATTGATTTCCATGACCTTGATTGAGCATCTCCAACTATCTTTCTGCAGCCATACATTCATCAGTTGTCAAATTAATGCTTTACATTTTCCATATGCGCACATTGTCTAGTCATTATAGTGGACACGTTAAAGCATTACCTAAACATTGTGCAAGCTAATTAATTCTGGTTAATGAATTAATCTCAGTCTAATTTAGGAGGCAGTTAATAGTCCTTTCAGAGTACCCTTGTGTGGATCCTGTGGAGCGAGTGCAGCTGCAGCACTGACTGACCTCCACTAAAATGTCCATTAACCTTCACCACTCACAAATCTTCCTCTCCTTCATCTGCTCTGCCAACGTCACACCCACAACTGTTGTTAGGGCTGTCCTTGTCTTGGATGGGTTTTCTTATAAGGGAATTTACACCGATTTTTGTCAGATAGATTGCTACATTTGGCAGTGTACCAAAGTTCTTGAGATAAGTTGTATTGATTGAAGGGCCTGTATTATGCAAAATGTATCGTACTTTTCAGAGTTTTTCCTTATTGAAAACATTTTGTGTATGAGCTGGAAGTTTTTTTTTTTTTTCTATAAATGAAGTCTAAGTTGATAAGAAAGCCCCCCAAAATTCATAATCTAGGCTTTTTTTGTTAAAGTTTGTTCATTTTTATTAGTTTGAGAAAGTAATGCCTACTACACATCAAAATAATTCAAGGAACTTATTGTGTACTATGGCGGTTTTAATTCTTACCTTATAGTTCTTTGTAGATGTTCCCACTTGTGGTTGATATCTGGACCCTTGACACATCTTAACTGCATATCCAAAAATCTTTTAGTAGCTTCAATTTGTCTTTGCCAGAAAATTTTGTCCTCAGAATTTGCACAGCCCTTGTCCTTGTCTGCATGATGGTGCCATTTCTCATCATTTTAAAATATGTCTGAAGACAGTTTTATTCAGACACTTTTAGTTATGAGTCCTTTTAATGTTCTAATCACCTATTTTTGGTCTCATATACTGAATTGTACAATTTATTTGGTATTGGATTGGCTAATACATTTTTGTTGCTGTTTGGTTTTGATACATCTTTTTTGCTCCAAATCTGTGTCTTGAATAAGCCAACTCCTGGGATGGCCAATAAAATCTAACTTTTGCTCACTGGAGTGAAGGGATACTTGAGGGTGCATGAGAGAGGTACATGTGTGTGTTTTAGCTCCACTGCAAAGCAACTCTACAAAAACAGCGTTAGACAACAGTAGACACACTTAATTCAATGCTTTTGTCTGGTTAGCTTTTTGTCACAAAGAGTTTGTTTGATGGCCATTTCAGTAAAGCTTGTCCAAGACTGAGTTGCTTTCACATGTGACTGAACAGTCGCCAGATCCGTCCCCAGACAAACGCTGGCTTTAACTTCACAGTATTGACAAATAAAAGTGGAGGAGGAGGATTAATGAAGAGTGCTAGAACATCTCCGTTTACTGAAAGCACTCTCGGCTCTGCTCTTAGCTGACCTCTGGGAATATTGCACAAGGTTACAACCACACTGAACAGCTTTTACCAGCTTTTGAAATTATAAGTTATATTAAGATATATGGCCATGCACTACAGGCTGTCAAAAGTGTGTTTGTTAAATTACGATTGCCATGGAAATCTGTTGTACAAGAGCTGGCAGTGCGCTAAGGGCTGACAAACTGGCTTGGCTTTTCTTGGCCCTTGATCTCTTTGCACAATTGGACCAATATCTTGGCAGAGGTCTCTTTGTAATCATATATATTGATGCACCCTTTGTAAAACTTTTAAAGAAGTTAAAAATATAAAATGAAACTAAATTAAATATGAAATAAGTGCTATAGAAGTTTCCTTCTAAGATTCTCTCATCTCATTATCATAATCAGTTGGTCTTTAATCATATCCTAAAACTGCAGTAACCCCAACTTTATATTGCTCAATGTTTTAAAAATAAGTCTTTAAGTTTTTATTCTAGTGTTAGCGGCTACATCGGAGTCATCCTCAAAAGACTCCAACTGTGAATATTTCAGAGCCTGTGGTCGCAGAGCTTGCTTTAATAGGCTTTACATTTGTTCACTGTTGTCACCAATCTTACTTCTCATCATTGCATAAGCCTGACCGAACATCGGATACACTCTTACCAACTTGTGCTCACTTAAAAACAGGCCTGACAAACAGTCCCTTCAGTGCTGCAACACAAATTACCATTACTCCAAGACAAACATGGAAAAAGGTAGCTTCTCCTTGGAGGCACAACATTTGGTCAAAGTGAAGTCTGTCAGCCCCTTGCTGGGAGACTTTGGTTAGCTGAGAAAATTTTAAGCTAGTCTTTAAAATAATACAGCCCAAATGAAAAGTATTTTCACAGTTATAACTAGTTCTAACAATTATATACATTTTCTTTACTAAAAAGTCTTTATATTGTTAAATAAAGATGAAGGTAAGCACTTCAAGGGGTCCTTTTACATACAAGTTCCCTGAGAATGGACCCAAAATATCAGAGAAAACAGGCTGTGATCTAACAAAAAAATCCTTAATTTTAAATGAAGAGCCAGTGTGATTTGATGTAGCTTGCATCAACATTCTCCTTTTTGTAAGATATTTGATTTTTTTTTTTATTTGGTTTTGTGTCAAACTCAAAGTATGGGTTTAAGAAGAAGTAGGTTGTATGAAAGGCTCATTAGGTGGTGCACATTGACAGATAAAGAAGTAAAAGAGTAGAGAGTTCATGCTGTTAAACACCCTCAGCTTGGAGCATCTCAAAGGCTGTCTTTGTTAATACCAACAGAACTGTATTAATGAGTCTCATGTGAATAGCATGCATATGTCAGTGTGTTAGCAGACAGGTATATTAGACTGAAGTCTGCCAGGGCTTATATTTCGTTTATACATAATAAATTATTCTGAAATTCAGTCTCCCTGTACACTTTGGGATGTGATCATGTTGGCTATTGCAAAAAAATTGCTTGCCAAAGAATCACATGTAATGACTGGAAAATAATTTACCCCAGTTTAAAGGTTGAATATTATAATTCTGTCTTTTTAAATTGCATTAACTTACATGGAGGAACCTCTTGGATTATGACATGATTAGTGAGGGAGGAGCAATTGTTTTGAGCTGTAGAGATGGACATTTTAGAATTTTGTATATACTTCAATTGCTTTACTGCCGGGTCTAGTGTGCCTATACATGTTTACAACACATGTGTAGCTGCTTCACATGTTTTTGTTTCAATCACATTTTTAATGTCAAAAATATTTAAAAAAAAATCTAGTTAACAGTTAGTCTATAGTTTTGCTCTCAGTGTCATTCTTTCTTTGCTTTTCTTTGTTCATAGGGATACCTGCCAGCCAATGCAGAGAGAAGAGAGAGTGTACTACAACGGAAAAGACAAGAATATTTTGGCTTCATCCAGCAATACTACGACTCCCGCAATGATGAGCACCACCAGGACACATATAGACAGGTATAGCCACTCATTTGCATATGCAATAGCTTCTTCCTCTCACTAATGTATTCTTACAGCTAAAATACAGGATATAGCCATTTTGTGTGAATATGATAAAAAGCATATTGTGGCAGGAATGGACCATCCAGAGAAGATTACACAAAACTGTTGTGTGCTTAAATTACAGTCTCCCTACCTATACATCTTCAACTACTTTCCACCCAAGTTGATAAGGAACATCAAAGTGCGACATCAATAGAAAATTCTAGTATTTATTCACATCAAGTCCAATTTCACGTTGATCTCCCTTGCAGCTCTGCCAAAAATCTAGAGTACTTTGTTTGATGAGAGTAGGAAACATTTTTAAAGGACCCTTCTTTTGGCATTTTTTTGTCTTGTAAATTTGTTGTAAACACCTATTTTGTGTGATTTTCTTTCTGTTGTAAAGTGTGTTTGGACTGCTTGCAAATGATTGCTTGAGAGTTGAGAAAATATTCTGTGTAGGCTTAATATGAAATATTTTTTTCTCCTACAGGGGTTCTCAAACTTTGTGTATGTCTAATAGTTTAATTTATACTAATAATTAATTGAAATAAATACAGCAGTACCGAACCAGGACATATGAGTAAAACAAGAGTGAACCACTTTTTTCCGGTGGATTGTCTGCTACCTGCTTGTCTCCTTGGAGAAGTTTTTGCCCAGATCTGTGACCAACCCAATGAATAATGATAAATTTGAATATGGAACATTCCAGGCAAAGAAAATGCATGGGACCCTCTACCGGAAAAGTTCCATTATGAATCTTTTTGAACTATCTTGTGTAGAGATAATGTACTGTATTAATCAGACTGGATTGAACAGCAATTCTCCTGTTCCACTAGATGAAGTCCCATTACACTGTCTACACTCTGTTTGATGGTGTTCATATGGGATACAGTCAGCTGCTCTGTCTTTGTGACTTGTGCCTGTCCATCTGTTTCCATCTTTACATATTTGTTTATATTTATTGGAACTCGCTTGAACAGCTTGATTGTTTAAATACATATGGAGGAGGCATTTTAGAAACACTAGTGTGCATAAGGGACTGATTGAAGTAAGATTTCGGCTCTGTCCCAAAAGATTGTGAGGGAGCGTATGTGTTCAGAGATTCACAGTTAAGTTGTGGGAACACATGTAGTGCATATTTGGTGAAAGTCAACTTGTGGTGTAAACTGATGCTGTAGAGACAGTTTTTCCTTTTCCAGACTTTCCTTTATGTTAAGCTTCTAATTTGAATAGTTAACTGTTTATATATACAATACATATATGCTAGAAAAAGTTATATACCTCTTCTTTCATATTCTTATATCTTTTATAAAGAAGAAAACGAGAAGACAGAGCTTCATGTATTTTTTTATTTTTTTTATTGTGACCTGTTTTTCTCCCATGTCAGATCCACATAGACATTCCTAGGATGAGCCCAGAGCATTTGGTACTGCAACCAAAGGTGACGGAGGTAAGGCGGTCATAGCGGTGCCATCCCATCTATGGCCCCTCAGTAACCGCAGCAAGAGGCACACTCAACAACACACCTACAAACCAGGACTTTATGTCTGGCTTGACTCCCAGCCGCTGTCCTGCATCCGTCTGAATCTTTTTGACAAATCTGTCTCCTGTCATATCGTTTATGTATGGTGCTGGAAGTCTGAAATGGTGTCAAGGTGGTCTAACTTGCACACTCTTCATCACATGCTGTCACAGGGAAGCAGAAGGAGGACCACTGGAATGATCCATTTCAGACAAAGCTATTCCCACCTCCATCTGCCTGCAGTCCAATCAGGAACCAATGCACTAACTGTAGCCTTCTTATGTCTGTCCATGTAATGGCTGCAAGAATCTGTGCTAATCTAAAACTGCCCGTTGCTTCAGTGTTGTCTTTTCTCTTTCTCTCTCTGCAGATTCACATTGACATACCGAGAACTAATCCTCTTATTCCTCTCTTTCAACAAGCTTCTGTTCAAGAGGTGAGACCAGATCCAAACCACTGCTGCCCCCTGCCCATACACCCACACCTCATGCACACCTCAGCGGGGGGGTCTCCCCCCTACGTCTTCTGGGCACATCAAAAAGTAGCTTCATAAGACCTAGAGCCTAGATGCATGAGCAGTAAAAAAAAAAAAAAAGTATAAAATAACTTTGAAATACATAAGCACACTTCAGGAAAAGTATTTTATATTACAGTATGCTGTCTCATTACGCATGGCTATGCGACTACTAAAAATGCTACGCCCATATACTAGTGCTGTGTAGTCAAATTCAGTATTGTTTTACACTTCAGTGATATGAATGAGGGTTCCTTTAGAAATACATTTTTACTTTTTTTTGTTGTTTACTTTAGAATAGGCGATACTTATATCTGCAATGCACTGCATGGTTTGCATGGATGAGCAATACACCTAACAGATACTACTCACTGGGCCCCAGTCATGAATCTTTTCTTAAAAATATTTCCTAACTTTCACTTTGAGAAAATGCCGAGAGAACTGTGTGTTAGATTCACAAAGCATTCTTAAGCTCCCAAATTCCTTAAATGACAGTTGCCCCTAATTCACCAACATCCAGCTACGAACACCTCTGCACTCATTTACATTTTATTTACATAGAAAATTACTATGTATTTGGTTAGAAATGCCCTCTGAACTTCCATATATGGCATTATGGGCTTGGCATTCTGACGCATGAAAGTGCGAGGCAGAGAGTGTACGAGGTTTTACAGCTTCAGCTGTGATTTCAAATGTCCAAACTTACAAGAACACAGTCAGTGAGGAAATATTTAAGTCATAAACTTATTTCAATAAGCGGACACATTTATCATATTTATCGCGCTGTCCGCGATCGCAGAAATAAATAGCAAGGGAAGGGTTCTGGGGTGGGAGTGCATAAGAGTGCGCTCTGGTCATGGGGGTCAGGGGGGTGTTGGGGTGTCAGGAGGGCATGATGGGGTGATGAGTCCAGCACGATATCCAGGCGCAGGGCTGTAACAGTGGCCCATATGGAGAGCACTGAGGCTCACTGCAGCCTGTATAAAGTTTGTTAGACCCAACATTCCACATGCTCTATAAAATGCATCATAAATGTAATTGGATCACATAGTAATATGTTTATAGGAAATCTTTTAAGAAAATATATAACTTACCATCATGGAGGAATTTGAATTTTTTTAATAGTAATAATATTCTAAAACGGTAGAATTTTTGTTCTTTTTGTTGTATTTGTTCTTACAGAAGAACATTTTCAGTTAAGAAAACATGTTGTGAATGCAGAAATTGTTCGTAAGAAGGTCATAAGTACAAACTTGTTCGTAAAAATGTTTCATGAATGAGGCCCAATATTTTTAAGTAACCTACTAAACAACATTTAAATGTACAGGCTAGTATTAGGAAAACTGGGCCATTTAAGCACATCTGGGTGCTTGGACCATTAAGTCCCTGATCTAGAATTCCAGGTTCCTTAAATCTGTTGTGTGCAGAGGTGCTCAGAGTTGCTTAGGATTCTACTGCAGTGTGCACATGGTGTATCTTTTGTATAAATAAGACTTAAGGGTCTGCCTGGACAGCTCCTCATTACGATTTTACATAGAAATTAACATGATTCTATGCAGGTCTGGAGGGTTAAGCTGAACTTTCTTATTTACACTTGGGGACGGCTTTGCCAGACACACCAGTTGGTGGCCTGACAAGATGTGAAGTGAAAATACAGATCTCATAATGAGGTTCAGGCTAACGAGGCGGACAGTGTGGTGCTGTGGATATACACCTACACTGCACAGCTATAGGGCCAGACATTTTACCCACAGGAAGAAGCTGAAAACTTATGTAACATTTATTAAGGCTAACAAAACAGGCATTGTTGTGTGGACTCTGACTACATCATACGCTCAACACCCTGGCCATGCCGCCTCATGTTGGCGCTACACTGTGTACAATAGAGCTCATGGCCATCAGCTGAAACTTAAGGGAATTGCATATTAAGAATGACATGCAGGTGAAGACTACTTCTCTACACATTGAGACTTTTTCAGATATGATTGAGTTTCCTTGGCAAAATAATGGAAATGATTCATTATTTTATCAGAAAACTGCTTTTTCTACATGCATAGACAGTATGATTTGCACTATAATTTAAAAAGCTTATACTTCCACTACTTTGTGATTTCCTTTTGATTTAATGCTTAGAAAAAAACTCAAGTGGACAACTTGAGCACACCAATAACAAGGATATTTTACATGTGTAGTTTACTTCCAAATCAAATGTAAAAAATTCGATGTGATAGATGATACAGTGATACATTCATCAGTATATTACACATGATCTATGGGGATCTATCTCTGGGATCTATCACAATTTGTGCAAAGTAGATTTTAACAGTATTTCTTTCTTAAACCAACACCCGCACAAACTTGATACTTTCATTTTAATAATCAAAACAGTGAATGTGTCAAATGTAAACATGCAACAAAAATATACTGTTACAAAATGTTTTTGTAAAATTTATCTAAACATATTCATGGCCTTATATTGATATTGAACAGCCCACTTAATACTGTATCACCAGAAATGGTTTCACTATCTACTTGCAATAATTTTACACAGCCCTACTTGCTAAATTGTGCCCTTGCAGACTATAGCTCAAGCTTGTGAGAGTTTGGTTTATTTCTGTACATTTTCTTACAATCACACTTATACTGTATACTTGCATTGTAAGACACCCTTTTACCTCTTGTCCCCTCTTTCATACTCCCAAAAGTCATATCTCCTTTCTGCTCTTCGACTCTGCCCCTTTTGCGTGCACACAGACAATCTCTAGCCTCAACTGAAATATTCAGGCTGCGTTCTCCGCATATATTTTGTATGCAACAGACTCCAAAAGCACACTCTCTCCGTCTCTTTTATACGGTTATGCTTGCTGCGCCACCACCTGAAAATCACCTCTGCTTCATTACATTCAATTGTTTGTCTCTGCGCCGCACTCTGGGGGCTCCAAAAGATTTAGTGGAGATGGAAGCCAGTCAACAGTCTGCTCCATTCGCAAAATAGAGGAACGCTAAAGCAATTTTGCTGCTATTTCCTAGTGGTATCCTATATTTTTTTTGAACAATACTGTTTTGAAGATTTTTGATAATCATCCAATTATAAGTTTTAGAGCCAAATGGGAAACCACCTGTAGTTGTAATTGCTGAAAACTCAAAAGCAATTAGCTAGTCCAGAAATTCAAATTCATTTTTTTACACTTCAACACAAATTAAAAGTGCATAATTAGCAGGGACACTGGCAACTTGGCACAAGTGGATATTTAAAAATGTGATCAATGTTCAACACATGGTACCACTGATTGATACTTGTTTTGGCTTGAAGTGAGCATTCATCACACAAAATGACATACTCCAGTGGCAAAACCCATTTGTAATTCAGTCATATAAGTGTTACAACTACTCATCACACCATCTATTAGCAAAAAAAAACTATATTACAGGCAAAATATGGTTCTAACATATGGACAGACATGGCCTGAAATCAGTCATTTTGAAATAGTATAGTGACACATATATTAATTAAAGAAAGAAAGTGCTGATGTCAGAGTGCCTCCTCTGAGAGCAGAAACTAATGGAGTAAGTCTTACTTTGTCTTATGATGACATGAAAACCATTTTGTTGTATTGAATTTCTTTCAAAGCTATGATACAGACTATATTGCAATCCTGGGGGCTCGGGTTTAATGGAACTGAACCGGAGCTCTATGACTCTAGAGATATGGCAAAACAGATTTCCTCTCTGGCAGATGAAGCACATTATGAGAAGAACATGAAATTAGTGTAAGATTAACACAATTTACACAACTACCAACGGCTGCACATGACTTGGTTCAATCAGGCCCTTTATTACAGTACACACTGAAGCCATCTTTAGCTTTTATGTAAACATAACACAAGATAAGACTTTGCAAAACTGAAGAAGCACCAGAACACTTTGGTACTTCATAAAATTGAACTATGCTCATCACTATAATCCATTCTATAATTTTCTTTCTGTTTTAATGTCAACAATTACAGTTGACCAGCATAAGTATTTTTCAAACTTTATTACAGTTGCAATTTATGGTAAACAAATGGCACTTCAAATAGTAGCAATTGTTCTAATTATAATTGTAGTAATAGAAATGAATATGGTAATATTGAGCACCTAAGTAGGTTTTGGGTGGGATTTCTCTGTGTGTGGCTCTGTGCCCATGTGAAATATTCATGTCAGCTTTTGAGATTGGAGTGGAAAGAAAGTCCCATTAGCCGCTCTCAGTGCAGCACCAGCAGCTCTGTGTGTTTGATGGATAGGGCTTTGATAAGGAGAGAAGAGGTGCAAGATGTGGAGGCAGGTAAAGGTGTAAGGAGAGCTAGAGTGAAATACCGTATGGCCATATTGTCCCTCCTGCAAACATTGATCAAATTAGTTAAAATAAAAAATGAATAGGTATGTGTACTAGCTTGCCAAAAATATTCCTGTCAAAAGAGGGTTTTCAATGGGATTTAGGCTGTTAGAGATGTGATGGGAAGATGGTTTTACTGTGATAAATAATACAATATAATAGCTATGGTGTGAGTGTATATGAGTGTATTACAGATAGGTATAGGTAAGTAAGTAGCCCTTAACCATGACAATATGACTACTGTCGGGCTGAGGTGAGGATGTGAAATATATTGTGGAATACAGTACACTGGGCAGTGAGGGATGTTGATGTACTGAGATAATATATATTAAACATATTCATATGTTGCACAATTAGAATATCTATAATAAAAGAAATATAGAGAAATATGGTAAACTTGAATTGTAATTTTTGTCACCCACCCAATTTGTTCAACAATATTGACGGTTGTGTGCAACAAAGGTGGAATTTTTCAACTGGGAAGAAAAACAAAGGAAGAATTTATAGAGAAAAAATGAAGAGAGGAGGAGAGGGAGAGGTGTGACTTGGAGGAAGGAGCATTGCACAGAGACAAACTCAGATGGAAGAAAATAGACGAGAAGATGCAGGAGACCAGCACCAAAGCCAAAAAACAAAGTTCAAAGAGACCTTTTTTGTGTAGATAAAACACAGCGTAGGAACTGAGGTGAGGTGCTAGATTCTGAGGAAGCAACATTAACAGAAAAAAACAAAATCTTTATTCCACAATGTTGAGTGTAGATTCTGCCTGTGTGAATAATCAAAATAAAACATGAAAAAAACAATAAGTGCTTTAAACGCATTTGTGTAAGAAAAAATGGTTGTTGTAGGAAAGGAAAAGCATATACAAACTGAAAACATGCAGTGTTCATTCTCTGTAGATCAGTGTTTAAAACAACAGAGGGATGCATAATTTGATTGAGTGTCACAGGAACACTGTGAATCAAATGTGATACATATTCAACTTTGCAAATGTCCAACAATGGCAATCTGGAGACAGGAATTAGATTTGTAAATTTGAAAAAGTTGTGGGATGACTTTAGTTACAGAAAGGTAGGACAATACTTTTTTGGGGACAGTATTTAGCATGTATACATTTTCTGTACATTACTTGGCAAAGTATAGTTAATTATTTTTTTGGTTATATGAAGAGATTTGAGCTGTAGAAGATTGAATAATTCTTCTGCTGTATACTTATTGCAGCTTGTTTTTTTAACAATATTGTAGATTTAGAATAGTTTTTGTGGTTTAAATCTGCTCTTGAGTTACTGTGTCAGTGGCAAAAATCACTTTCAATATTATTGTCTATCTCCTATATTTTCTGTTGAACTTCAAAATCTGTTATCATGACAGGCCTACAGAGAAGTTAGTTTTCTTGTACCTACCAAAAGTTTGTCATGGTAATTCTGGATGAATATTATTTAAAACAGACTGTCAAATGTAGATACTATTATTACCAGAAAATGAAATGTATGTAGTGCTCAAAAGGTCAAGTCATTGTGCTTCTCCACAGCAAAGTGCTCAGTTTGTCCCTTCTGCTTTTCAATTTTTAATACAAGCTTAACAATGCTGCCGTGCTTATGTTGTCTTAGGATAACTTTGAAAATTTGACACAAAAAATAAAAACTGAAGTGCTCATTTCTGACTGAACTTGTAGAACATTCTGTTGAACATAACATTAAAATGTTATGCAAAGCCATAGCATATTTTCATGCCTGACCCACTGCAAACACAACTGCATGTTTTTCTGCTTTCTCTGCACCAGCCTGGCATGCCTCAATTTACTGTAATTTATACCACTGATTTACACACCTCACATATTTAAACACCTACATCAAAAGCTGTAATTTGAACTTGCAATTAGTGAGCATAAATTGCCTCTAAAAATGGTTGTTAATGTATTGAGAAAACTGTAATTATACTTTCTGGAGAAATTTGGTTTAGATGCAGTATGGACTTGCAGCTCTAAAGAATAACAGACCATTGCTAAATAATTGTTTTCTTCTGTAGGGCTAACCAAGTGAAGCAAACGCCTTATTTTTTCTCACAATATTTCTTCCAAAATCCCACAAAACTATTAGAGAGGGATAATGATGATTTACCAGTAGTTTACAGTGGTCTCTTGTATTTGGAGCTGCTTACTGTATTTGCATGCATATTTAACCTAACTTAACCACTCTGACCTTGTGTTTTTTTTATTTTTTTCATTAAAGATTTTTGAAAGGATATTATTTATCTGGGCAATTCGACACCCGGCCAGTGGATACGTTCAGGGCATCAACGACCTGGTCACGCCTTTCTTCGTAGTCTTCGTGTTTGAATACATTGGTAAGTGTTGTTTTGTTTTTTTAAACCCGTAGCATAATTGCAAGGATGGTCTGAGGGTGTCATGAAAAAATGGTGGTTAGTGGTGATCTGTCTAAACCAGTGCCATGTTTGTTTTGGCATTTCAAACTGTCTTTAGAACCGTTAATGAGGGTAAATCCACAAAGCACTCTGCAATTGTGGTCACAAAGATGCAATTAGAAATTCCCATGTTCATTGTGGGCTAAGAAACATGATGATTTTGCTTTACCATTGAATGCTGTTGATCCATTAGAGCCAATAGGCTCTGTGCACAGCAGCGCCCAGCAACCTCACTGTTAGCGTCACTAATTCCTGTCCAGTTTAATCTCTGAGGTTTTTGCTGAGTCATGCTTAGCTGCATACATATTTAAAGATAAGGCAGTGAACAGGGAGCTGTGGGTGGATGTCACTGACAACATGATAAAAAGTACACAAATAAAATGGATACTATATATATACATATATATATATATATATATATATATATATATATATATATATATATATATATATACATATATATATATATACATATATATATATATATATATATATATATATATATATATCATATATATATCATATATATATAGTATCCATTATTATATATATATGTATATATGTGTGTATATATATATATGTATATATGTGTATATATATATATATATACATATATACATATATATATATATATATATATATATATATATATATATGTATATATATATATATATATATATATATATATATATATGTATATATATATATATGTATATATATATATATATATATATATATATATATATATATATATATATATATATATATATATGTATATATATATATATATATATATATATATATATGTATATATATATATATGTATATATGTATATATGTATATGCCTGGGGTGGGTGCTGGTGGCCGAGCCTCCCCCCACGGGGCCCGGCCGGGCTCAGCCCGAAGGAGCGACGTGGGGCCGTCCTCACGTGGGCCCACCACCCGCGGGAGGATCCATATGGGGCCGGTGCAGAGAGATCTGGGCAGCAGTCGACGGCGGGGGCCTCGGCGACCAGATCTCCGGACATGGAGACTAGCTCTGGGGACATGGAATGTCACCTCGCTGGGCGGGAAGGAGCCTGAGCTTGTGCGGGAGGTTGAGCGTTACCGACTAGATATAGTCGGCCTCACCTCCACGCACAGTTTGGGCTCTGGAACCCAACTCCTTGAGAGGGGCTGGACTCTCCATTTCTCTGGCGTCGTCCGCGGGGAGCGGCGGCGGGCTGGTGTGGGCCTGCTCATTGCCCCACAGCTCAGCCGCTGTGTGTTGGAGTTCACCCCGGTGAACGAGAGGGTCGCGTCCCTGTGCCTTCGGGTCGGGGACAGGTCTCTCACTGTGGTGTCGGCCTACGGGCCGAACAGCAGTGCTGAGTACCCGGCCTTCTTGGAGTCCTTGGGAGGGGTACTAGACAGTGCACCGACCGGGGACTCCATTGTTCTCCTGGGGGACTTCAACGCCCACGTGGGCAACGACAGTGACACTTGGAGAGGGGTGATTGGGAGGAACGGCCTCCCTGATCTGAACCCGAGTGGTGTTTTGTTATTGGACTTCTGTGCTAGTCACAGTTTGTCCATCACGAACACCATGTTCGAGCACAGGGTGTCCATAAGTGCACGTGGCACCAGGACACCCTAGGCCGAAGGTCGATGATCGACTTTGTAGTCGTGTCATCTGACCTCCGGCCGCGTGTCTTGGACACTCGGGTGAAGAGAGGGGCTGAGCTGTCAACTGATCACCACCTGGTTGTGAGTTGGGTTCGCTGGCGGAGGAGGAAGCCGGAAAGACCTGGCAGGCCCAAGCGTGTAGTGAGGGTCTGCTGGGAACGTCTGGCGGAGCCCTCTGTCAGAGGGACTTTCAACTCGCACCTCCGGGAGGACTTCTCCCGGATTCCGGGGGAGGCCGGAGATATGGAGTCCGAGTGGGCTTCATTCTCGGCCTCTATTGTCAATGCAGCTGCTCGGAGCTGTGGGCGTAAGGTCTGGGGTGCCTGTCGCTGCGGCAACCCCAGAACCCGGTAGTGGACACCGGAAGTAAGGGATGCTGTCAAGCTGAAGAAGGAGTCCTATCAGGCCTTGCTGGCTCGGGGGACTCCTGAGGCAGCTGACGGGTACCGGCGGGCCAAGCGTACTGCAGCCCGTGTGGTCGAGGAGGCAAAAACTCGGAGCTGGGAGGAGTTCGGGGAGGCCATGGAGAAGGACTATCGGACGGCCTCAAAGAGGTGATTGGCAAGCTCCTTGGTGTCAAGGCTCCGGGGTTGGATGAGATCCGTCCTGAGTACCTTAAGTCTCTGGATGTTGTGGAGCTGTCTTGGCTGACACGCCTCTTCAACATCGCATGGCAGTCGGGGAAAGTACCTCTGGACTGGCAAACCGGGGTGGTGGTCCCTCTGTATAAGAAGGGGGACCGGAGGGTGTGTTCCAACTATAGGGGGATCACACTTCTCAGCCTTCCCGGTAAGGTCTATGCCAGGGTACTGGAGAGGAGAATCCGGCCGATAGTCGAACCTCGGATTCAGGAAGAGCAGTGTGGTTTTCGTCCTGGCCGTGGAACACTGGACCAGCTCTACACTCTCCATCGGGTGCTCGAGGGTTCATTGGAGTTTGCCCAACCAGTCCACATGTGCTTTGTGGACTTGGAGAAGGCATTCGACCGTGTCCCTCGTGGTGTCCTGTGGGGGCGGTGCTCTGGGAGTATGGGGTCCGGGGCCCTTTGCTAAGGGCTGTCCGGTCCCTGTACGACCGGAGCAGGGGCTGTGTTCGCATTGCCGGCAGTAAGTCAGACCTGTTCCCGGTGCATGTTGGACTCCGCCAGGGCTGCCCTTTGTCACCGGTTCTGTTCATTGTATTTATGGACAGAATTTCTAGGCACAGTCAGGGGCCGGAGGGGGTCCGGTTTGGGGACCACAGGATTTCATCTCTGCTGTTTGCGGACGATGTTGTTCTGTTGGCTTCATCGAACCAGGACCTACAATGTGCACTGGGGGCGGTTTGCAGCCGAGTGTGAAGCGGCTGGGATGAAGATCAGCTCTTCTAAGTCTGAGGCCATGGTTCTCGACCGGAAAAAGGTGGCTTGCCCTTTCCGGGTGGGGAGTCTTTGCCTCAAGTGGAGGAGTTCAAGTATCTCGGGGTCTTGTTCACGAGTGAGGGAAGGACGGAACGTGAGATTGACAGGCGGATCGGTGCAGCTTCGGCAGTGATGCGGTCGCTGTATCGGATCGTTGTGGTGAAGAGGGAGCTGAGTCGAAAGGCAAAGCTCTCGATTTACCGGTCAGTCTTCGTTCCTACCCTCACCTATGGTCATGAGCTCTGGGTAGTGACCGAAAGGACGAGATCGCGGATATAAGCGCCCGAAATGAGTTTCCTCCGCAAGGCGGCTGGGCGCTCCCTTAGAGATAGGGTGAGGAGCTCAGTCACACGGGAGGAGCTCGGAGTAGAGCCGCTGCTCCTCCACGTCGAGAGGAGCCAGTTGAGGTGGCTCGGGCATCTGTTCCGGATGCCTCCTGGTCGCCTCCCTCGGGAGGTGTTCCGGGCATGTCCCACCGGGAGGAGGCCCCGGGGAAGACCCAGGACACGCTGGAGGGACTATGTCTCTTGGCTGGCCTGGGAACGCCTCGGGGTCCCCCCGGAGGAGCTGGAGGACGTGTCTGGGGTGAAGGAAGTCTGGGAGTCCCTGCTTAGGCTGCTGCCCCCGCGACCCGGCCCCGGATAAGCGGACGAAAATGGATGGATGGATGGATATGTATGTATGTATGTATGTATGTATGTATGTATGTATATATATATATATATATATATATATATATATATATGTATATGTATGTATATATATATATATATATATATATATATATATATATATATATATATATATATATGTATATATATGTATATATATATATATATATATATATATATATATATATATATATATATATATATATATATATATATATATATATATATATATATATATATATATGTCTTAAGTTGTAGTTGTAATTAATTAAACTTTCAATAGGTTGTTTATTTTATATTTTATGATTTTAACTTTGCTTGTTGTTATACGCCAGTGTTTTCCCTTTTTTGGTCATATAATTATACGTAAATGCATTGAAACTTCGCATTTTAATTAAAAAACAAATCCTCATTTATGAAATACTTAACAATTTCTGAATCCAGTCTGTATGATTCCAGTGGACATGAGTCTATATCTGACTCTTTTCATGTATTGGACCTAATTCTTCTTTGTGTAGGGCCTGCCATTTGCGAGATATAAGCCCATACACTTACTGCTCCCTGCTGCTGCCCGTCTTGCCCCCATGTCGTTCTTCTTTCTTCTATTACCTTACACTTCTGCCACCTTTCCCTGATAGCTGTGCTCTGCTTTTGTAAGTGAGCTCAATTCAATCTGAAAGCAACCTACTTCGCAAGTCAGAATTCATATTTTTAAGAACCATTACATGTAAAACCCACTGCACCTCTGAGCGACATGTGACCTCAGTCAAACGTGCTTTTTTAATAGACTCTTTTGATCAAGTTTGTGGATCAGACCTTTGTATATAAAGGTTTGCCAAGACTGTGTAACAGAGAAAAGCGTAAGAAGAGATGAGCCTATTTTTAAGAAGTGCACTTGGATGAATTTAATAACACAAAACACAAGCTGGATCAGTGAAGTGGAGGTACAGCCATAGGAGGGAACAGGATATTTCTGGTTTGGTCTGGAGAGATTTGAGAAAAAAAAAAATAAGTGAATTTTTTATCAGAAGTCTCTATTGTTATCTTTGAGTCTAATTATTGTAGCTAGCCATTTGCAAATATTCATATTCTTGTTGATATGTTGTGAGTTAATTTAATTTAAATTAGTCCTGATTCAGTCCTAGTTCAGTCCTGTATTCCTCATGGTTTAATTAGGTTAAGATCCTGTCTGAGATAAACCATCAAGCTTTTGTGACTGCTAGTGATGCGTGAGTTTGGATTTGACTATATCATAATACTATTCACATATTTCTAATCACCATACTGCAAAGCACACATAAAACCATAGTTTTTTGCCTTTTTATGTAGCTCCTAACATAGCTGAGATCCTCCAGTTCCCAGTCTTGTGCTGCCTGTCGTGATTTTATTTAGATCTCCGTGGTACTGTCTTGGTTTTTTGCTCTTGCTCGCTCCTGTCGTCGTTTGCCACAGAACATCTTTGGCCTGACACTGCAGTTACTGTTCAGCTGCCATCCCCCCTACTTTCTCTATTCCCATGATGCAATGCCAAGAGATGGACCTTTTAAACCAGTGCATATTCTATTCAATTCTCCTATCATTCAGTCCTCTTTTGCTTTTTTTTTTTTTTTTTTTTTTTTACAAAAAAAGCACTGCTCACTCACACTTACTCTCTCACTTATTATTAGCGGAAAAATTAAGAACAGGGAGGACCGAGAAGACCTGTCTTTCTTCAGTGTGAGGCTGACAGTGACAAGCTTTACTTTGGATCCACATCAAGGAAGAGTGGGGTACTCACATGAGTACCCTTATATGCCTACTGAAAGCATGATTTTATAAATCAGTCTTGAAGTTAAATTATTGTTCTTTATGTATACTAAAAGTCACAGTCAGTCTTCTGTGTGGCCCTATATCTGTGTTTAACTTAAACACATGTAATTGAGCTCTGCACTCTCCAGTTACCTCAGAATCTGATGAGGACCGTAATGATGGACACGTCTCTCGCCACTATCACATTCTTAAAATATATCTGATGTACTTAAAACTCCTATATGCATATATGCACACCCATTTTTACTCTTAGTTTAAAAGTATATATGTGTCATCTCTGACTGACTTATGTGAAGCTTAGCATTTAAAGTGGAGATGCTTGATTAATGCTGATTATTCACTAATCAGGCATCTATTCACTTCTGCTCTGGGGCTACTGTCTCTTCTTAATAATAATTTATTTATTTAATATCAACCACCATCTGCCATTATCAACTTCCATAGGGACAACATGCAGACTTGTTCACCTATTGATGTAACCTACAACTGATTTTTTGTAAGGACGGACTGTAGTGAAGCAATCCTGCTCTCTGAGTGCATTCATATAGTGTTAGAGTTGTATTGAGTAATTTCCCAGAAGTTAAAAAAAAAAATAAAATAAAATAAAATAAAAAATCTTGTTAGGGTTGTGCAGTTAATCTAATTTAAACTGAGATTCAGTCATACAGCCATTCCTTGGTCAGTACTAAAAGCATGTGGTTATGAGCAGAGTTGAGATGTGGAAGAAGAAATTGTATTATATTCTTTTTTTGTGACCAATATTTGATTTGATTTTTAGTATTCATGGGTGGAAGGGATTCATTAGCAAACATGGGGCCTGTACCCATAGAACATCATCATAATCATCATTATTTAAAAATAAGTACAGAAGAAGAAACTAGAGGTATACGTATGTACATAGCATTAGCTTGTTAGAAGATATTTTAAAGTTATTATTAGGTCCTCCCACAGCTGTATGTTTTTAAGTTTGGTTTTATGGATTTGTGAAACCCGTTCCTCTAATGATACAATATCCATGAAGTCCAAAATCCATCTTTGCAAGTGCACAAGCTGTGGGGTCTTCCACCTGCAGGTTACAAGGTGCTTTACTGCTTTTAAGCCAGCTAAGAAAATCCATCTTTCCATAAATGTTAAACATAAATTAGAGGTATCATTCAGTAAAAATATCTCTGGTAGGCATGGTATTGTTTTTGTAATATTTGAGAAAGAGTTTTGCAATATTCTCACAAAAGGAGTTTAAATTAAATTTAGTGCATTCCCAAACTAAATGGATACATTTTCGGACTACATTACAGTCGCAGAGTGTGCAGTTGGGTGAGCTCCTATTTTGAACAATGTGCAAGAAGTAAAATAAGTTCTATGAATACTATTAAAATGAAGAGCTTGGTGATTGGGGTTACAGGATGAGAACTGTATATTTTGCCATATAGTTTCCCAGTTCAGAGTCAACTTCCCACTGCTTGGCGACTTGCATAGAATGATCTTGAGCTGTCTGTAAACAAGAATATATTCTAGATACACTCCTTTTTGATTGTATATAAATTGGTGATGAGCAGTAAGAGGGGTCTCCCATGGTACTCCATATGAGTGCATTGCTGTTCTCAATTGAAGGTGAAAGTTAAGTAAGTTATACTTTTCCTGTAGATCTTGGAAACACAGGAGGCCAGAGGAGTTGCAAATGTCACCTAGAGTATGTACCTTTCTATTCCAAGAGGAGAAAGAATAGGACTGTCTTCAATTTTGAGACTGTAATTTTGAAATAGTATTATATTCTGTAACTATAAAAGTCTGTCTTGTTGTATGTTTGAGAAATTAATGTTAAAAACCCTTTCATGATTTATAAGACAAAATAAAATGGAATTGAAAATTGTCATCAGTCAATATGAGGAAAGAAACACAAACTGTCATCTCGTCCAGCCCTACTGGTTATTCTGAGCAGCCGGGTCGTCTCAAGAGAGAAAACCTAAATGGAAACAAAGTAGTGAAAATAGCAGGAGGCCGAAGGCGTGTTTTGGCAAGCTTAAGGGTGAGAAAGAGCGAGGGCATGGGGTCTGACGGAGGGGGACAAACAACACAAGGCAGCAAAACAAGATTTTTAGAATGGAGAAAATGAAACCAAGAAAGTGGCCCCATGCTGGCAGGAAACATCCCAGCCAGACTAGCCTTCCTCCTATCAGTGAGCAGAAGAATGGGCCGGTGTACAGCACTGCTCCTCCACCCTTAGCTTTGAAGCCACTGGTACTTGTCATGGCACTGAGAAAACTGCTATCATCACCTCTGCGCTGATGGGGTCCTGTGAGGATAATTTCCTATGCTGGAAGGGGAGCTTTGCTACAGTCCCTAAAGTCATGGATCAGAATGTATGTGGTTAGGTCGTACATTTGCAAAGTAGTGGTAATGGGTTGAGTTCACATCATGTGGAAGTAAATGCATTTTGTTATTGTATTTTTTTCTTTCCATGTAATTTTTTTAAAATTATTATTTCTAGAGCCCGACCGATATGGATTTTGCTGTGGCCGATATGAAACCGATATAATGGAAGTTGGAGCTGCCGATAAGCGATATAATCGCCGATATATTTACTGATGTAAAAATTCACTGTAAACGTTGAATTGTTTAAAAAACTTAGGTTTGGCTCTGGTGGATTTTAAATTGGGTTTATTTAGGCAACGTTTATTGTTATTCTGCCTCTTTACATCATATTTACAGACAGTAGGTTGGCTTAATGGCATTTTTGCATCACATTCTAGACACTAGTGATGGGTATTCCAGTTCTTTTTAGAGAACCGGCTCTTTTGGCTCGGCTCACTAAAAGCTGCTGGTTCTTTTGGCTCCCAAGTGGCTCTTCAGATTGTTTTGTTGCAAGCAGGACTGAATCAGGACTGAACCAGCTCTAAACCAGGACTGAAAAAGGACTAAACCGGGACTTATTTATTTTATGATAAACTACAGTCAAAAATGCTCGTTTTTTTTTTTTTTTTTCCAATCCTACGTACACGCAAATTTCTCAAAGTTTCGTTTTTAGCCGCTGTCAAACCACGAATCTGCTCGCGGCGTGAAGAGAACAAAAGTGAGAGAAAGAGAAAACACGGCTCCCAATAAGGATCAGGCTCCCGTCGTTCCCTTTAAAGAGCCGGTTCTAAGAGTCATTTCGTTCGCGACGGACCCATAACTAGTAAAGAAAGTAGCGCTATTAGCCTTTAGCCGTAAATACGTGCGCGCCGCGGTAATTAATTATATGCGCAAATGTCATAATTCACACGTCTATTCACAGCTCATTTACATATCAGTGCAGGTCCAGTAGCAAATATACGGCCAATATAGTCACTTTAGAACAGACCAATAGAAAACAGTCTGTTTATGTGCGGGAGCTACAGCAGCTAACCCATAACAAATGACAAAAACTAGCTTCAAAGTCGACATATTTCCAACACTCACCGCTCATACAGGCTCCTCCTCACATCACAAGTCTGCACTAATAAATGTCCTTTAAATCCAGACTCAAACCGATTGTCCGTAAAAAGAATATCATCTCAGTGTTTGGATCTGTGTCTGCAGGTGTAAACAAACACACGTGAGTGACGCGACTCTGTGGTGTGTTCAGGGACAGTATGGACACACACAGACAAATGACTCCGTAGATAAATACTGATGTGGAGCCACATATTAGGACATTTATCTGTCTGTAAATTGGATTAAATGAACAGAATGTAGAGAGTCTAAGCTTTATAACGAGGTATAACATGCCCACGTGAAATATCGGCCCCTATCAGCAAGCATATCGGCCAATAGCTGATATGCCTAAAGTTGCCCATATCAGCCGATAATATCGGCCAACCGATATATCGGTCGGGCTCTAATTATTTCCTGCTTACCAGTATATATTTTATGACATGACTTTGAATTGATGAATCAAACATAAATGTACTAAGCATTTCCTTTCTACTTCTACTGCTACAAATTCTACTACCAGCTTATTATTATTTATTTATTGTTATTATTTTTATGTTTATCTTTGTATTTGGATGCTCAAGCAAAGTGTTTTCCATTAGGGATGTCGTGTTATCGAATTTTCTTCCTTTTTATACTCAATATGTATGCAGCTTTTTGAAATACAACCTTGACATAAACGTAGAAACATTAAAAAAATACTTTACATTTAGGTATAATTTAAACTAGAGCCCGACCGATATATCGATTGGCCGATATTATCGGCGGGTATGGGCACCTGGAGGCTAGCAAGCATATCGGCTATCGGCCGATATGCTTGCTGATAGGGGCCGATATTTCACGTCGGCATGTGATAGTCGTTAAAAATCTTAGACTCTCTACATTATGTTCATTTAATCCAATTTACAGACAGATAAATGTCCAAATATGTGGCTCCACATCAGTATTTATCTACGGAGTCATTTGTCTGTGTGTGTGTCTGTACTGTCCCTGAACACACCACAGAGTCGCGTCACTCACGTGTGTTTGTTTACACCTGCAGACACGGATCCAAACGTTGAGATTATATTCTTTTTAAGGACAATCGGTTTGAGTCTGAATTAAAAGGACATTTATTAGTGCAGATTTGTGATGTGGGAGGAGCCTGTGTGAGCGGTGAGTGTTGGAAATATGTCGACTTTGAGGCTAGTTTTGGTCATTTGTTATGGGTTAGCTGCTGTAGCTCCCGCACATAAACAGACTGTTTTCTATTGGTCTATTGTAAAGTGACTATATTAGCCGTATATTTGTTACTGGAACCTGCATTGATATGTAAATGAGCTGTGAATAGACGTGTGAATTATGACATTTGCGCATATAATTAATTACGTATTTACGGGCACGTATTTGCGGCTAAAGGCTAATAGCGCTACTTTCTTTACTAGTTATGGGTCGGTCGCGAACGAAATGGCTCTTAGAGCCGACTCTTTGAAGCGAACGACGGGAGCCTGATCCTTATTGGGAGCCGTGTTTTCTTTCTCTCACTTTTTTTCTCTTCACGCTGCGTGCAGACTCGTGGTAGTTTGACAGCGGCAGCGGCTGAAAACGAAACTTTGAGAAATTTGCGTGTACATAGGATAAAATAAATAAAATAAAAAACTGAGCATATTTGGCTGTAGTTTAGCATAAAATAAACCGGGACGGTTTAGTCCTTTTTCAGTCCTGGTTTAGACCTGGTTCAATCCTGATTCAGTCCTGCTTTAGACGTGCTTTAGTCCTGCTTGCAACAAAACAATCTGAAGAGCCGCTTGGGAGCCAAAAGAACCAGCAGCTTTTAGTGAGCCGAGCCAAAAGAGCCGGTTCTCTAAAAAGAACTGGAATACCCATCACTAGTGTCTAGAATATGATGCAAAAATTCCATTAAGCCAACCTATTGTCTGTAAATATGATGTAAAGAGGCAGAATAACAATAAATGTTGCCTAAATAAACCCAATTTAAAATCCACCAGAACCAAACCTAAGTTTTTTAAACAATTCAACATTTACAGTGAATTTTTACATCAGTAAATATGTTGGCGATTATATCGGCTATCGGCAGCTCCAAATCCCATTATATCTGTTTCATATCGGCCACAGCAAAATCCATATCGGTCGGGCTCTAATTTAAACTACTCAACATTGCTTCTAAAATCTCCCAGTTATTTATAGAATGTTTATTTCTCACATTTTTATTGTGACCTGAATAATTCATAATTATTCCATTAACTACATAATCTTGACAATCCCTATTTTTTCATGAAGTCCCCTGCTTGCTACAGTGGCAAAAACAAAAATACAGGTTTGTCAGTGCTCTGTTATAACCTGTCAAATGTATCAGATTTTTACAATAATCATATGTATATGGTTTTACAGTAGTTACTTTCACTTCAGATGTATACTTCAAAGGCAGTAGCTTTTGGACAAGACAGCCCACTTCACCTAGCAGGGGGCCAGAAGAGCCAGATGTGAGAAGTTGACAGAGTGAGGCTATCTGCAAAATCGTGGCTCTCAGGCTTCTGTCCTTGTAGGTATTAGGGAAGAAGATGGAGAGGATAAGGAGCAAGCGGCGCCATATCCCCTATGACACAGCAGCCAGAGTTATGGGTACTATAGTGTATTTAGCCCTTTTAAAACATCTGCAGACTTCTCATCCCCAGACACATGCATTTCCTCAACAAGCTCACAGAAAACAGAAAATATGCTCTCTAACATCTGCTTAAGTTAAGAAACCCACTGAGCGCCCTGGGTACATTTACAATTTATGCGTGGCATTTTAGAAATAAGAGAAATAAAACGGTTTTGAAGCAGAGAGGAGAGGAGAAGTGGAAATATCAGTGTAGCTGGATGTTTCTTTTTAAGATTTTGGATTTTAACAGGGTCAGATTAAGCGATTCTCAGGCACCCAAGATGTCACAATAACATTATTTTACATCAGAATTATGACCAGTAATTTACTTCTTTGCTGATAGTGCTTGTTCCAATATTCCAATTGACTTAAATTTGGTGTTGCAAACAGGTTTTGCTCACCTCTAATTTATATCTAACTTATATTTATTTTATCTTTCTGAATTGTTTGTCTATTTTGCCACAATAACAGAAAACAAAATGCATGGGATCAATGTTCAATATGCGCCAATCCATCTTTTTCAGTTCCGATACTTATTCTAATATTATAGTCTATGCAGATACCCGATATTAACTGACACCAGTGCAAAGGCTGAAAGCAGCATTTCCTTAAATTCCTTCCAATTTCCTTAAAAAGAAATTAAAAAGGACTTAACTGATCCAAATGTGTTATGTAGCTGTAAATTATCCTCAAGTAACTACAGAACAGCATAATATAAATAAAAACTCAAACATTGTGAGACTTTCTGGGCCAGTTATGTCCGGTAAACCGGTTATTACATCAGTTCATATGTTCAGCCATGTTCCAACCAACATTTGGAAGCCTATATCTGATCTACCAAATTTTTCAGTATCTGCGTCAATATCAGATACAACATCGGAGTGGTGCATCCCTAATGAATGAACTGATTCTGACCTAGGTTGATTGGTTACAGGGTTTGCACTGTAACCAATTGACCTAAGTCAGAATCAACATACATATACTAGCATGTTTTGACACATATTTAATTAGAGCCTACAAGAATGTTTCCCAGCATTTAAAATATCATTGAGCCTCAAAGATATAAACAGTAAGTCCCCCAAATACACTTACAGTGTATATATCTATGTGTGTGTGTGTGTGTGTATATATATATATATATATATATATATATATATATATATATATATTTTTTTTTTATTTTTTTATTTACAGAATAGAATTACCTCTACTTATCTGCTGCATATGTACAATCATTTCAAACTTCACAAAAATATAAAATTAGGGAAAACTAGATGGATGTTTAGTAAAACCTTAAATATATATCTGTTAACTAAGTTTGAATCAAAGTAATAGTCTAACAAGTCATATGCTCTTAAAGTAAAGTCTTTATAATTTAGACTTGTAGTACTACTTAGCATATGGTCCGTCCTCTTCTCATTCTCATTCTCATTCATTCTCTCGAATTTGATTAAAACATTCCTCTTTCTGTCAGACATGTCGAGGTTTGTTCTTGAGTTTTTCTTTCTCTGTCTGCGTCTCTCTCCGGTCCTGAGCTCCATCCCAGGCTGCACTGCTATATTCAGTTTAGAATGCAATCACAGTGTTTCTGGGGTTAAGTAATAGCCTTTGGAGTAGAGAAATTGAATTGGCCTTGTGGTTTTGACCCCAAGTCTCTGTCCATGTCCACCTTTTTCTCTATAAGTGTCTCTTTTATTCCCCTGAAAGATGTTCTCAGCCTTAATACTTCTGAAGGTTGTCATTTACATTAGTTTTGTCCATCTCTCTCTACAAAAGTCTGTCACCAGGTGATCTTGTACTCCATTTTACCTTTGTATTGTTGCTGCGAGTTTACTTAAAAGTAAGAGTTTACTTCAAAGTTCATGGCATGGATGGAAAACCTTACTTGTAGTGAAAATGTAACTTTAACATAATCCATTTTCAATTATCTCTAATTGCAATTGCTGGAATAGGTAATGGTTCAACTAATCACAGTAGCATGCCCCAAGAAGATTACATATTTATATTAGCTACTTCATAGGTCAAAGAGTACAGTGACTTGTAATTGTTTGGCCTCTCATTGTCAGCTGTTGAAATTCTGTGTATCTGAAATTCAATAGTCGTTCTTTAATCTGCATTGGGCCTGATCTTATTTCCAGAGATTGGGCTTGTCACCCTGATAAAAAGCAATAGGGCTCTGAAATGATCCAGAGAAATAGTTCTGTCAGAAAATGATTTATCGTCTGTGAATAATCGCTGGCGTTATTGAATATTTTTAGATTAAGTTAATTACTTGACTATAAAAAGCCATAAATTGAAGTTCTCCCCAGCCCGAAGCGCCTCAGATCCCTCCAAAACTCATACTCCCTTTTTTCTATGTCAGCCGTGTGATTGGAGTGAAAAAAGTGTTTTATCATTCTGTGACAGTGAGATGCGTTCTGCTTGACCTGATGCAATTGAAGGCAATTGAAACAGTCGTCTAACTGTGCGTTACACTGGGGCTGTGTGCTGTTTGCAAGTTGCATCACAGCCATGTGCTGAAACATACACTGAATTACAATGTGAAATATGAAAAGTATGCTAATCCGTGTGTTTGGTTGGAAAATATGGAGTGATGGTTTTGAGCAAGAAAAAATAAAGTGTAGTTATTAGATAGTCAGCACTTTGGGGGAATCAAAGAATCAATTATTTCTGTCACGTATATTGTTAGTCACAAATTTTAAATGCATTGCAGTGATACCTTTTGTCCTTTCACACACAAGTCAGGTAAAATGTATAAAGAAGTGGACTAAGGGAGTGTGACATCACCCATAGCGTTTGCCTTCAGTCAAATGAATGTGGAGCCAGTTCCATGTTACAAATAGAAATTTCTATATGAATAAAATTGTGAAAAAAAAACAACAGCATTTTAAGGCCAAAATGACGAGACTCAATGCAGCAGTTACAGAGAGAGGGGTCACAATTTTTCAAAGCCAGAGTTGATTAGGGCCGGAAGTGCCATTTTCACTTCCTATTTGGCATGCAGCAACTAGCAGCTTAACTATGTCCATTTATATATGAGTCCGGTCAAGCGGTAACGGAGGGAAACAGGGGCAGATTTTTTACATTCAAATAGCTCTTATTCAGAAACTAGAGGGACTATTGAAATAAGTAAGGTATCAGAATGTAGGAAAGAGTTAACACTCCAATAGGGTAAAGTTAACCCTGCGATATTCTTTCAAGTTGTTGACAAAAAATTCAAAAACTCATGTCGGTAACGGAGGGAATGAAATATGCAGCACTTTTTGGGCAATAAATACAAACTAACGGTTCTCACTTACATATCCTCAACAAACTGTTTTGAATATTAATATAGTTTTCTACCATATGGTACAAGATTAGGTTGAAAAACCTCTTGCTTTTTGAGTAATGAGATTTTTTTATTAAGAAAGGTCATGGTAACGGAGGGAAAAGTAACGGAGGGAAAATTGTGCAAGCAAGTAGAAGGTGCATGATTTTGCATAATTTGTCAGCTTTTTTCTTCCGAATACTTTAATATTACTTAAAAATGAAAGGAAACTATTTCTATAAAATATGTCAGTCCTTCCAAGCAAATTTTTATCATTTTAAATACAACACAAGATATGATGAAATACATCAATTTATTTACATGATTTGCAGGTCTTTGAAATTTGGGAAATATTTTTTGTTCCATGTTGCATACATGGTATGTTTAAAACTTATGTAACTTTAGAACCAAAAATGGTACAGAAAAAAGGTAAACGGTTTCGTAAACTAGAGTACATATGCTATCTGTTGAATATATTTTTATATCAGATGCATTAACTTGAATTTTTGGCCTTGCTGTATACTTCTGCTTGACTGGGCCCATATACATTCTATGATAAGTCACCATGTTTGTTTTGGAGCAGGTTTATGTCATTGGTTACTTCTCAGTCTTGTGCTCACCAAATCTTTCTAGGGAATAAGAAAACCTAATGCACTAATTCCTCTTTAAGCACAATGAGAATATCTAAGTATTTAAGAGTTATTTGGTCTGGCTTGCTTATTACTGATCTAGTAATATCTTCCTTCTGTCTTTTTAAAGCTTACACACACTAATGACTTAATGGACTGGTCTGTCACTTACATCTCAAGAAACCCTCTTCAAATCCCAAATGTGTTGACTACATTAGGCAGCAGCTCTCAGAGTCAGGCGAGTCAGATGGAAATTTTTAATGATTTAAACAGCTTTATGTGCCTCATCATCCACATTTCTTATTTAATTCTACTTGTTGAGTTCTTAGTTATTTTATTCTACAGCTACTTTTCATTACAGCTTTTGATTGACATTAATTCAATAGACTGTTGAAGGTTGTGTTGTATTGCTTTGTTTATCGTGAGCTTAAAGATACACAGGTGATGTGAAGTTTCTATATTACACTGAATACTGGAGAAAATGTTGAAATTATAATAAGTGTAATTGTGGCCATACCATCATGAAAATGCTACTTGATCTCTGAAGTTAAAGGTGCATTGTTTTATTCTGGTAGAGGGTCACCTGCTTGTTTCTATGGATATGTCATTGTTCTACCTATCTATCTTATTCAATGACAGGTGGTTTTATAGCTCAAAAATACATAGAAAAACAGCTGTGATTGGGGTCACCTCTCCACAGATCTGATGTGCAACTTGGTCTGGTTTGGGCTCCATCACGATAGAATAATTTAATGCCATACTGTGAAACATTCCAGGCAAAGCAGTAACATCTCCATGCAGAAAAGCATTTGAAGGACCTGCCAAAAGAAAAGTTACACAATGCACCTTTAATCAAAGTTGGGGCCTGGTTTATATTAGAAAGGGAGACTGCGAATGCCGTGTCCTGTAGTGGGGCAGCAGAGGCTTCTAGTGCATGCGTTTGTTGTGTCCTTAGGCAAGACACTGCACACACCTGGCACAGAATGAATGTGTATGAGTGAGTGGGCAGAGGGGCCGATGGCACAGATTGTCAGCATTGCTTCCATCAGTCTACCCCTGGGCAGCTGGGGTAGACTGCAAATGCACTGTAAATTGCGTGGAATATCTTGAAATATGCTATTTAAAAAGTATATACAGTAGTTGCATGTCACCACATGCTCTTGTATGCCTATGATAAATGATGTTATTTCAGACATGTTGTGTGTTGTAGCGTGGACCCTGGGGCATACAGACATACTGATATTGACAGCTGTGGCATCAGTTAATGTGTTACTTTAGCCTTAATCAACGCTTTTCACTTCCTCATATAGGCCATGACTGTACCCCCAGGCGTGCAAATCATTATGGAAGCAGTACTGTATTAATAGCACTAGTCTATTTGATGTCATGGACCTCCATTATCTCACCAACAGCTGTGGCCCCCCTCTTTGATGTATGGACACACGGCTTGTATTGCAGATAGTGGGGAGATGAGAACATTACTTGGGTGATTGTGTAGATTTTATGGCCTTAAGCGATCCTTATCATTGCCATGTTGAGGTTCAGCTTTCTTGGAGGAATAGGCTTGTAGATGCTATTTGGGGTTAAACTGGGGTTAAATTGGGGTCTCAAGATTACTTTCTATTGACTAGATGGATTTGCATTTATTCAGCTAAACTCAAAGATATTGGAAAATACAGATTTTTGCTTGACATATCAAAGTCTGATTTCATCTCACTCCTGTATTTATTACTTCCTTGTTTAGCATCAGCGCCCCCTCCCTTCTGTGGATCTTTGCACCTTCACCTGCCTATTTCCATACTTTCACCTTTTGTTTTGTTCACACCATCATAACTCTATTCTCATCCATGCTCACTCAGTGTGACAGATGTATTTTGTGTGTGTGGTGTGCGCAAATGTCAAGTTGATTTTGCCAATTGTACAACAGTTTGCATGCCACCTCTGGAAATGTTTGTCTCTCATTATCATCAGTGTTATCATGCTAATTGTGCTGTGGTGAAAAGTGAAAACCCATATTTTCCTTCTGGAGGAGTTATGTGAGGCAAGAGGAGCCATAGAGGCATCATATAGAAGCAAGAGTTTTTGTTCAATTTGTTGTGTGAAGCTTGTGCAGTTTAAAGTCATAATGAGTGTAATACTCTGTCATTATTGTATTGTAATGAATTGCATATTCATTGGCAGGGTGGTTAGCATTCTGATTTTTCTGGAAGTTGTTGGGTTGATGTTCCTCTCTTCATTTTGTTTTATAGTGTTTTGTTTTTAGCTTTTAGCCAGCTTTTATGTTCCAATGCCAATGTTGATACTATGGCTTTACAGAACAGCTTTAGTACTACAAGGTGCTTTGGGGAAAAAAAATGATTAGTAAATCCTCTTATTACACCAATTTATAGACCAAAATGGGATATTGACTGAACCGATGTTCATCGAAGTTTTAAATATTGGCACTGATATCCAATATCAGTATTGGTGCATCCCTAGTTTATTTTCTTTACACTGTTGTTTCCCTAATTGGCAACTGTCCAGGGCCTTATAGTCACCGATAGCAGCAGGCACATACTAGTACTATTAGTACTAGTAATAGCAATCTTTGTCCCAATATCAATGGTAGTATAATGTATCGGCTTTATATTCTTTAGGCACTTTTCCTGTGGTAATGATACACAGTGACACACAGACCCATTGAAGGCTTAAGATTGATTTATATTAACTCTAGAGGTTACCTTAGGAGTTGAGGGGAATGTGGATTTAAAATCTCATTCCTATAGGGGCCTGAAAATTTTTCAAATGTAGTAGTAAAAAGTTGCAGAGAGTTAGCAAAGTTTTTTTTTTTTTTTCCCCATAGCCTAGAGTAGTTTTGCACTATGAATTGGCAGTGCATCAGAATTTCATTACAAATGGTTTAGAGGAGAGTAGATAGGGCATTGTTTTGTAAATTCTTGTTCCAGAAATGTCTAATGTATACTGATTTGCACAGGCAAATTCTTTTCCTTTTGCCTCATCGAAACAACAACTAATGTTTCTCTAAAATGTGTTTTTACTTGAAGATATCATGTAAGTTTTTCTTGACAGTGAGTTTATTTATTCATTAGTTTTGTTTTACAGTGGATTGAAGCCAATAGCTGAAACAATAAAGATGCTTATAACAATAAATACATTTAGCAGATGTATCTCTAGTGATACTTTTTGTTACAAGTTTCAAGCTTTTTGCTGGGCCCATTTTTACAGTACAGTATATATGTAATCATCATCAGGATATTAGACTATGTCTGTCATCTCTAAATGATAAATGTGGCTGCTTTATTTAATGTAATTTTTGGTGAAAATTCTTGTTAAACCAAAGGTCAGTTTATTGTTTTATTATTGTGGTTAATTAATCAAAAGAAGATAAAATAACATTATGCAATATTAATTTCTGGCTTAAAGGTAGTAGAGGTTTCATATCTGCTAAAGTCAATAATTAGGGTTAATCCTCTTAATTTGTGTTCAGCTGAATCAGATTTAACAGTGAGCACACATCCTTGATCATTGCATCAGCCTAAAGTGGCTCGTTTATCATCTTACATCACATTACCTTGTGGCCCTGCGTCGTGGAGGGCAGATGGCGGCGCAGGCACCACATTGTGTAGAACTTGTGTAGTTTGTGTCGCGGCGCAAACCCAGGTCTCCGGAGGTCTAACCGTAATGCTGTGTGCCAAGTGCTCACAGCTGGCAGCTACCAAGCAAGTCAGTCTCCCCGGACACGGCAGCCCCATGCGCCAGGACAAACAGGAAGTAAGCCCCGGAGCCAACAGGAAGTGGGCTGGCTCCAGTGGGAAGAACATAGAAGAAGAGAGTAAGGGGAGGCGACTGATGGAAACAAAGGAAACAAGAGATGTCAAGCTGTTGACTTCACTCATAGGAAAGGTAGTCAGTCAGTTAACTTAAAATAGAATAGCTCATCAGTAGACAATTTACAATGGTGAAATGGTTGAACTAAATTAAACATCTTGATTATTGCAGTAAATTATTTCAAGCAGAAGTATACAGCAAGGCCAAAAATTCAAGTTAATGCATCTGATATAAAAATGTATTCAACAGATAGCATATGTACTCTAGTTTACGAAACTGTTTACCTTTTTTCTGTACCATTTTTGGTTCTAAAGTTACATAAGTTTTAAACATACCATGTATGCAACATGGAACAAAAAATATTTCCCAAATTTCAAAGACCTGCAAATCATGTAAATAAATTGATGTATTTCATCATATCTTGTGTTGTATTTAAAATGATAAAAATTTGCTTGGAAGGACTGACATATTTTATAGAAATAGTTTCCTTTCATTTTTAAGTAATATTAAAGTATTCGGAAGAAAAAAGCTGACAAATTATGCAAAATCATGCACCTTCTACTTGCTTGCACAATTTTCCCTCCGTTACTTTTCCCTCCGTTACCATGACCTTTCTTAATAAAAAAATCTCATTACTCAAAAAGCAAGAGGTTTTTCAACCTAATCTTGTACCATATGGTAGAAAACTATATTAAGCAAATATTCAAACCAGTTTGTTAAGGATATGTAAGTGAGAACCGGTAGTTATCGCTATTTGTATTTATTGCCCAAAAAGTGCTGCATATTTCATTCCCTCCGTTACCGACGTGAGTTTTAAATTTTTTGTCACCAACTTGAAAGAATATTGCAGGGTTAACTTTACCTTGTTGGAGTGCTAACTCTTTCCTACATTCTAATACCTTACTTATTTCAATAGTCCCTCTAGTTTTTGAATAAGACCTATTTGAATGTAAAAAATTTGCCCGTTTCCCTCCATTACCGCTTGACCAGACCCTTAGGTGTAATTAGAACTGCAGTAAATGTAATAAGTTATTAAGTTCTTGTGGACACTTGCCATTTAGAAGCTTTATTTCACAGTTAGTCTTATGCCTTACTTTTTGATTATGTAAGATTCAATATTGACATAAGATCACATAAAACATTCTAACAGTCAAGGTCTGCATTTCACTTTAATACTCCATTAGTGACCTGCAGGATCTGTACACACCTCCTGGGGCTATTTGTCTAGTATTGAACTCTGATTTTTGCAGGGAGCTCGCTAAAATTTTAATATATTTACTTTTTTTCTCTCTTGTAGAATTATAACTGCTGTCACAACATTCTCAGGCAATATAGGATATTCCAGCAAAAAGATTGCATAACCACTAACCGCCAACACACTAATAATTATGGATTTAAATGTTTTTCATAATAAGCTCCCATAGACTACCACTACCTATTGTTTTTATATAGTGACCAGAGAGGGCACTGTTGCTTTGTTAATCATACACTTATCTCCCTGACTCACTGTAGCCTCCCTGCTCTTAGCCCTTACCCCTGTGTCCTTGTTGTTGTGATGAGCTATGCGTATTTCCAGTAACAACCATGGACTCCTGCAAATGCTCCCTGTTCTGTGTAGCTCAAGGTCTTCTTCTGCAGCCACATCCACAAAGACTGGTCTGAGACTAAGGGACTGTCCTCGGGGGTCTCCCAAAATGCCGGCCAGTGGTACTTCAGCACCTTGTTAATCAGCTCTGACATACTGCCAATTGCCAGTTGGTCTGTTGGCAATTAATCTTTTCAATTATAATTTTTAATGCCGTCGCTGTTGCCCAGAGCAGCTATGTCCCAAAGAGGAAGTCGGTATTCATCCAGTCTCATTGTTTTGTGAGCCACTGCAGATGAGCTATTAAGTCTAAATACAGATTCAAAATGATTCCCTCTTTCACCTCTTCAGGGCCCGTTGTAGTCAGTTGTTTGAATGTTATGGCTTTGATTTAAACGGAGAAGGAAATGTTGGTCTTAAGGGATGGAGCTTGGGTGTTGAATTATTAAATAGCCAGTAAATAATTGAACATTCACGTACTGTAAATACTATCTTTGTTTTTTTGCTTGGAAGTAATTATATGCAAGACTAAGCAATATTATATGAGAAGAATGTAGCATGATATGTTTACACTGTATAACTGGTCACGTGAGATATGACACCAAGCTTGAAGTCTATGTAGAGACCAGATGTTATGGTCAAACTTGCTTTGGATGCTAGAAACATAGACAAATAGTTTTGTTCCATTCCCTTATTTTTTTAATGAACAAATTTGACCTTACAGCTTTGGTAGGCACACATTTTCATTTGAATATTGACTATAAAAAATATAATTTTTTTGAAGAATTTTGTATGTACCAGTTGTTTTGGCTTATGAACTATATTTCTTCTGCAAAAGTAACTGTTTCCAATCATTTGGACTGTCTTTGTAGAACTAGCTGCATATTTGGTTCGATGGACATGCCTAGAGAAAGAAACACTGCATGTTTTATAACAAATGGTTGTCCAGTAATGAATGCGTGCTATTTGGAAAAATTCAATAGTGTTTTTGTGCTTGAAACACCCTGTCAGCTTTTGTAGTTTATTTCCATGAAATGTCTGTAGTAATATCTTTGTGATGATTGGTGCGAGCTGTTTTAGCTCCCATCCCATTGATTTTTATCTCTTCATTTTGGCAGAGCTCATGTCCATTATTTTCTATCCCCTGGCTGTGTTGCATTGTAATGCTACAGTGGTGCTAGTGCGGTGGTTAAAATGAACTACCCTGACATCTAATCATACTGCAGGCCTGCTCACCCATATCTTGTGCCATTATCAGATGTGGTGTCCATGCCACAAGAATACGTTGTGTGATAATGTGGGTACCTTCGTCTGTCCTGCTGTGATCGGATGAAAGGTCTCAGGCTCTCTG
Source organism: Boleophthalmus pectinirostris (assembly GCF_026225935.1). Classification (NCBI taxonomy): domain Eukaryota; kingdom Metazoa; phylum Chordata; class Actinopteri; order Gobiiformes; family Gobiidae; genus Boleophthalmus; species Boleophthalmus pectinirostris. Next base: position 17,393,843 of record NW_026571133.1, on the reverse strand, counting down.
CTCTTTTCCGCGCCTCCCTCTGCTGACTTCAAACAAACAAGACAAAGATGAGACTCGTATGTCGCGGTATATGAGAAAATCGTATGTATACTTGCTCAGTGGAAAGTTTTAAATTAGGCACCGAACTGAGACATTGTCTTGATATTCATGTTGTATCAGGTCCATTCATTATTACATGCACTCCCAATCTTATCCATCTAGCATTTATTCAATTACAGGTATTTATTGTTGTTTATGCCTTGGAAAATTGAAAAGTTAATGCCATAATGTAGAACATTCAGGCAAAGCAAAAACATCACCAGGGAAACAAGCAGGCAGCAGACCAGTAATTTGAATGGAAGGAAATTAGCAAATCGCACTGGCTGCATTTTTTGAAGTATCATAATTTCATCCACAAAGAACAAAATATTCTAGTTGTATTTTACATTTAAAAAAATTCTGACCTTGTAGTTTAAATCTTTACAAATGTGTTAATATGTAATTTTTTTATTCGTTTGTCAGTTCATATTAACAGAATGTATATTTGGCAATTCTTTTGGACCAATTTAAATGAGAACTTTGAACTGAATCCCACTATTTAAAAGACCCATATTATGCTATTTTCTGATTTCTATAATATAGTTTCCTCATCACAAACATACCTGGAGTTGTGTTCTGTTTGATTCACACATGTTTAACATAATCTCTGTATATTTAAGCTGAGTTCTCCTCTCAAACAGACACCTTCTCTAGAATCAAACTGAATTTCAGCCCTGGAATTTCCAATCTCTACTGAACTAAAGGTAAAAGGAGCTGTTAACTTGAAAAATACCACTTCAAGACCTCACAAGGTAGAGCAGAGCATTCTGAGCGTTGAAGATGTAGACTGGCTAATAATAAATAGTTACACAAACATGTGAATGACACAAAACACAACTGCAGGTATGTTTTTGATAATGGAACATCAACAGGTATGTTGTTTAGGTAACAACATTATAATATGGCTTACGACTGACTAGAGTCAGTTTTGCGTAATATAGGACCTTTAAACAGGAAACAGAGCCCTAAGCCACCTTTTTAAATGGTGAAATCCAAAATCATGCATTTCACCAATGAGAAGCTAACTCACAATTCCCCTCTGAGTTGATAGTTACCATGTAATCACAGGCTTTGTCACCCAGATTGGAACAGACTCCTTTGTTGCACAGTAGGTATTGTTTCCGGGCAGGCATCAGGCACACCGAGTCCCCAGTCATTTCCAGCGGGTGACTTCCTCAATGGGTGTCATCAGATGTCATTAACGGCAGCGGGGTGTGACAGCTGCATGCGTGTGACGGGCCCCTGACAGCCCCTGACAGCCAGCGGGGAGGAGATGGGATAAGACTGATTAAGAATGATCCAAAGAGGGGGATCCAGAAGCGCACAAGGGAGCACGGAGGAGACGTCAAACAGGAACGTGTCCGTGTGCTCAAATGAGGCCCGCAACTTGTGAAGAAAAACATGTTTAAACTGTTTTGAATGCTTTGATATTCATCCCTTGATACTTAAAAACACCAACTGATCATGTGAAGTGAGGTTTAAACACTATAGTTTTGATTAGACTAAGATTTATTAGAGAACTTGGATACATTAATTATGTTCATGATATGTGATATTAAGATATTAATCTTAAACTTGATTATAGAGATTTGTCATGAATATGGCCTAAAACAAAATGTCCCATAAATTGCATAATAATTTGACAATACTATTTTAAAGTCTAAGTCTAATTTAAAAGTATTTTTGATTATTCATATTTTAATATTAGTATAAACTTTACACTGTGAAGAGTGGTTTAAAATAACTGACTGCGTATTATGCTGATCGCTGTTGAAATGACATTTTCTAGAATGAAAATTGTTTTTGTTAAAGGTTATCATGCAATTTGAATGCGTTTAATTTCACAGATTTTTTCCTAGCTCTGTATTTTTCCAGCTTTATTTCTCCTGTGTAGTGATCATGTACCTATGTGTTTTCCTATATTTAGTCCTCATTTTCATTTTCATAACCTTTTTGTTTTCTTTACTCCGCTTGACACTTATCCTCTGTATGTCTTGTTCCTTATTTTACTTTTGTCTGTTCTTGTCTCTTGTACAGAGGAGGAGGTGGAAAACTTTGACGTGTCCAGTCTCGAGGAAGAGGCTCTGAAGAACATCGAGGCAGACAGCTTCTGGTGCATGAGCAAACTGCTGGATGGCATCCAGGTAAACGGCAAAATGCCTTCAACTTGTCTGAAAATACGTAAGCGAAATGTGGTCATCCCTTCAAATGGGCTTATTCTACATACATACACCGTTAAAGGTATTTGAACTGGAAACGGCATGCACTTACAAGATTTGTACAGACAGGTGCTGAGATACCCGCCAAAGCTTTCACACAACATCTGGGCTAGGCACACACTGCATTAATATCAGAAAGGGTAGGTCAGCCTCAAAGGCGTCAAACGGGGGGGTAAAGGGTATTGTTTACCAAGGGCCCAGTGCACACAGGGCCCCTCACGAAGTCTATAATATATATTCATCATTACACCACCATGCACCATGTAGTGCAGGCCCTACAAGATGATTTGTATCCAGGGCTGAAAATTTGCTGCTATACACCTCTGTTCAGCCTTACTGTTCAAAGGTAAAGTTAAACATCATTAAATCCGCAATCAACACTATAAGCACAAGAGTGTGAAAAAAAAAAAAAAAAAAAGACAAGTCAACACATGATTTTAATAATTGCTATTAACATCTCTCCAACTGAATTCAGATAATGTCATTTGACTATTATCATAAATTACAACCATGTTTCTGGGCATTATTTTCTGTCTGGGAATATGGCCTTGAAAGCCTGTTATCATTACGCCTCCACTCTTACCACATGAATGGGATTGCATGTGTTCCAGTTTTCTCAATTGAATTCATAATCTTTATTACATTGTGTCGGCCGGTGCATTGCTCTGTGAGGCTGTGTTTCTGTGTGGGTTTGAGGAATGTGATTCTCTTGCATATTCTGAAGCCGTGGAGTGTCTGGAGACCTGATAATTGCACACGGTCCGCGGCACCAAACTTCATTTAGTTTCATCATTTCCTACTAAAGCTCGAGCCCACCCGTTCTCCTAATCGACCTTGCTCTCAGCGGTCACGGTTCAGCCATCTGTCAATTGTAAAATCCCTGCCTGCGAGATTCAACAATGCTCTGCTATACTTAACCATGACTTTGTCCTACACTAAGTTTAGCCTTCTCTTTTAGTTATCTCTCCACTATTTCTGCTCTATCTAACACATTCAACTTTCAGCTGTTCCCCCTGAAAATGACATATTAGATTATTGTAAATTTAGGACAATTGTTTGCAATAATTTATAGGCAGTTTGGCATTTTTAGTACGTTGAGGCTTTTAATGTGTAGTCATTTTGCCATTGAGAATTGATGTTTCTCCAGTAACTGTTTTCGGACTTGTGCCAAGTCCGCCCACCTGCAGGTCAATAGCCCTAATTTAAAGCACCACTTAAGTAGACTACAGCTGTTTAAATCTGTATTGATCCAGCAATATGCTTATTGTTTTATGGAAATGAGCTCTGGAGCTGAGAAAACGTTATAGTGGTATTAAAGAGTGTGTTTTCCAGCCATTGGTAGCCATGTTGGTAACATCTTTTTGTACTTAAAAGGATCTAAGGTCTTTTAATCTACATATTTTGGTGCAATACTCCAGTGCCAAGAGATGGACATATACCTAAAGAAATGCCAGTATTTTGGTTGTAATCAGTTTAAATGATTGTGAAGGAGTGGCAACATTTAAAATGTAGACGCAGCAGTGTTGTCACATAGCTAAAATCTCAAACTTGTTAAGGACAATACATCGATACTGCAATGATAGCAAAAGCTCTTTTTAAACAATAGACTGAAATTTACAACCAAGTCATCCAAAAATTATAGTAATTATAGTATAGTAAAATATAGTAATTTTGTCCTGGAAATACTATCATGCAGCAGTCTGTTAAAATATATATATGTTGTTTTCTTGTGAAATCTCTTGGAGCCCAATCATCTTTTCTCACATCCTATCAAATGTAAGAAACTGCCTTCCATCCTTAGGGACCTTTTAAGGGATATGCGATACGAATCAACTTGGATTCAACTGATCTTTCATAAAATACTGCAGTTTCAGCCCGTGCTTAATATTGTTTAATGCCTGTTTAATACTTTGCAGCATATCACAAAGGCTTTCAATTTACTGGTGCATTCATAATGGTCTGTCTGAAGCAAAGGTAATTAATAGCTATAAGTGCGCATTGTAAATGAAGTGTGAATAACCATAAATAACACTCAATCAGAAGGCTATTAATTTAAGCAATGAATACAGCCTCTTGCGTGGTGGCCCTGAGAGACTGAAGGAGGCTGTGGAGAAGAATACATTGTGTGTCTTCTGTTTGCTTTGTTGTGTGTGTGTGTTTGTGTTTTGTCTATGGGATTGTGTATCTGTGCGCGACCTTGGCTACAAACTAATTATGTGCAATCCACCAGGGAAGCCTGTTTCGCCCCTAATGCTTTCTAAACAATCGGACGCAGCCGGAGTGCCAGTGCTGTGTAATTAGTTGGTGATCCCTAGTCTGACCTGCTCACATCCACTGGCCACTGTTACTTTTAACTGAAGAAGGGTTGCTGGCCTAGGAGAAGACTCACAGAAAATTACATGATGCTGTATTGACTTTCATGGTCTGTAGTTGGATCAAAAAGTGTTGACAAGTTTGTTAGTTTTGACAGTGTGTGTAAATGGAGCCTATTAGATCATTAAAAGAAAAAAAAAAAAAAAAAGTCTGACAATGTGCTATGTGTCTACTTTTTCTGGGTAACAACTTGGCTTTCTCACCTTTATTTTTTGTACAGGGTTAGGAATAGTCTAAAAGTATCACACAAGATTGATTACAGTGATTTAAACTCTGGATTAAGGATTAGTGTTGTTCTGATACTGATATTGGCAAAAGATCAGATACCGCACACTTTTCAGGTATTATATCAGTAATAATGCTCTCGCTGAGTCTTTGAGCATGTTAAATCCAGACTGTGGAGGCTCTGTAGACACTTAAAACACTAATGATGGCAGAAAATAAACTGGTGTTACCTCTTTGATTCCTTCGTTTACCCTTTTGTGTGGACAATGAACTTAGTAAAATAACTACGGAGTGTTCAGCCCGACAACAGGCAATAGCGCTAACAGACTTTGTTTACTCTGCATAATTAGCCCTCATTATACCTTGGACTAATACTTTAATCCTCAAAATCTCATTTATTCATGTAGATTTTCTTTAGAGATAGCCTTTAGAAGATTTACGTTTTGCTCGTATATTTTACATTGATTAGCTTTAATCTAATTCTTCACTATGCAGCACCGGACTAAGTATACTAAGGCCAAGTATCCTTATCACATCAGATATGTTTTTAAAAATCAATCGAAACAACACTATTAAGGATTTAATGCTCATAAATCCTTTTGACTGGAAGGTGCTTGTTTGTCCATGGGATACTCTATATAACTTAACCAATATTCCTAATTATCCTTAAATGTCATACTTTTTTACCAAAACAAATCTGACATTTATTATGGGTTTTTAGTTTTGATTGCTGTCTTACTGGGCCTGCTTGAAAAAGTCAGTCTACTTGAGATTCAAATTCACCAAAATGTGTGGCATAGTGATTAAGCATGAACCATAGTTTGTATTACATTGCATTGCACAGTAATAACCCTACATAGTTTGATGCATCTGACTATATCACTAATTTTGACTCTTGTATTCATTCAAAAAGATCTACAAGTCTTGTAAGAAAGCTGAAGACATTCCAGAAAAAGCCTATATTGTAATTTACGCTAGCACATACCCATTACTCTAGTTTTGTTTAAAACAAATGATCCAGCCCTAGATTTAATGAACAAAGCACCACCCTGAGTGAACTAAAATTAAAAATAAAAAAGGATGTTCCCATTTATTGTCCCTCGTTTTAATTACCTGCAGTTCAGTGGAAATATTTAGCTGTTGTTTTCTATCACTAATACAGTAAATTGGCCATTAGCTGTGTTTTTAGTGTCTTGCTGAAATGTTCAAAGTGCTATTTTGGCTGTCAATTCTCTTTAGCAGCTCCTTTTATAATGAGCTTCTACTTTAATTGGAAAAACGGCACCATGGACAGCTCCCTTCCTCCCCTCGGATCAAATGGAGGTTTGTGAGATCAGTCGATTTGAAGTAGGACCAAGGCCAACACCAACTTCACACAATCTACACTCAAACACCTACAAATGGAGATTTTCCCTTTTTATTCACTTGTTTTGTTTCTCCACACTGCTGGTACCAATGCTGCCATATGTGAGAATTGCTTTAACGGTGCACTGTGTAACTTTTCTGGTGGAGGGTCTTGAATGTTCCTCAGTGTAGAAATGTGTCTTTCATTTTTTCAACTGCATGCATTTTTATTGCCCAGAAAGAACTGAGTTTTGTGTAGGGTGTAGTGTCCAAGGATATTGCTACGTTTTATGCAATTTTATAAAATGTGGCGAAGCAACAAAACCGCCATAGAGACAAGACCTTCAGCTCGAAAGCATACATATTGTCCCTTAAAAACTTTGAACTGCACTTGCCACTTTTCACTAGGACACAATCATATAAAAAAATTGAAATGAACACATAAGAGGTACAAGAAATGGAGCTGTTGTGATGGAGACATTTTTTTTTTCATTTTATCCACCGCCAATGGCAAATCAAATATCTGCACAAAAGTCTATTATTCCTCGAACAATATGCTTTGAAGCCAAAAACACAAATTAGTAGGCACTTTGTACGTTCAGGCATTTTTAGACACCATTCTTTGTTGAACTGACCTTATGCTACCCCTTTACTTCTGTAGCCAATTAGTCATACACTGCTCTAAATTGGACATCGCCCCTGGCAAACAGGACTAATTTAACTTATTAAAATGGTTCCATATCTGCTGTTTTAATGAATTCAAATTGAACTGTCATCTCTGCCCACTACTGTAATGTTGGTTTAGGCTTTTTCTGTTAATCCCAAGATAAACGATAATGCATTATTAACACCAGCAATAAAGCTATCAGTCATTTCTTTCTGTCCTTTTTTTTTTTTTTTTTTTTTTTTTCTTAAGTTATTTTGCAGGTACAGACAGGCTTGGTGCTCCCAGCTCATATTATTCAATCAAAACCATATGTGGCGTCCGTTCACAGCCAGTGTCAGTTTGGGAAATGAAGTCCAAAAGTTTAAAAAGTCCATTATTCTGCTAGCACACCCCCGAGGCCCTTTAGTTTTAGAGGCAGCAGATGAAAACCTGCCTTTTATGCTAATACTGCAGATATGGCCTGAACAGCAGGGGCTCTCTTAAGAATATTTTAAGCCGAAAGAATGAACTTTGAGGAATTTGATATAACCTTCAGATCTGAATGTATAATGTTTTCAGGTTTTATCTTGTCAAACTAAGATATAACATATAATCGCAATGTGTTTTCTATAAGCCTAACAAGTGGTCAGTTATTTAAAGGCCTAAACCGTTGTCACACTAAAACCTTTGAACTGTGAATTATTCTACACGAAATTTAGTGATAGATATCAATAAAGAGTGACAAAGTACCCCAGTAGTCCAATTAAATTATACAAACATATGCGAACCAATAAAGTACCAAGAATAGCATTAAATTGGCTAAAATACAATAAGATATGCCTCCACTGAAGTCTTGCCAACAAAAAAACTCCTTTAGTTCAAGTTTGAGTTGGCTCCAGATTGAGAACAGAAAATGAGAAGAAACCAGCTCCTGAGACTATCCTCTCTGCACACACTTACTACATGAACTGCTGTAGTTCACTTGCCAACAAAATAACTAAACATCTCAGCTCCCCTGTGCCTTCTTGTCTGAGGCACACTCTATGAGCCAATCCAAGTGTGTCTGCTCATTGTCAAGGCAGCCATCTGTTTGCTGGGTGCTGGATAGTGATGGGGTCTCCCTGGAGTGGGTGCAGGGGTCCGGGAAGAGATGTCTAGCAGAAGGTAGCCAGAGCAAAGCAGACGTTTAGGCCTGTTCCTGGTTCCCAAGGGTTTTTTGGCGTCACCTTCAGCTGTCAGTCACTCCAGTAACACTAGCTCAGTCCCCACACAGTTACAGAGAAAGTCCAGCTGGTCCATTTGTACGAGGAGATGTCTAACAGCAGTTTCAACATATGATCATTTTAGGTTCATAATTTCACCCTTAAATCTTAAAATTACTGAACAAAAATATCATCTGGAGTGATTGAGATGATGTTGCTGCAGGGGGATTAAAGTTTGATGGTTTTCAACTTCAAATGATGTGATATTTTTCCCCCTCCAACTCTGTCAAGGATTTCAGGCTGCTTTATCTTAACAAGCCATGCACCAGGTCAATGTGAATAAACAAAGCAACAGCTGTCAAGGATGAAACAAGTTGAAGAATAAGCAAAGGGATATTTATGTTCCAGCAGAAATCTTAAAGTCTATTTTCCTGAATGAATTGATGTAGATCACAACAGGGGTCACACCAGAGATTATTTATGAAGATGAAGAATAACACAGAAGACCACGTTGACTCAAATGAACTTGGAAGCGAACTGAGATGTACATTATAAAGCTAGACTTATAAAGAGTATACATCTACAAAAACCCCTGCCAGTGTTTCCACTTTACCCCCTATCTTTAAGTATTTAGTGTTCGTAATGATTTGGGAAGATTTACCATCAAACTATATTAGAATAAATAATTAATCAATTATTATTATACATATTCAAATGCTATTTTAATGCAAATAAGAGTCACAAACTAACAATAACACAATTTCACTATGGCGCTTTTCTTTTCAAGTGGGTAATGAGTTTCACATTTCTCTTTGGAAAAATACAATTTCACAGAAGGCAATTTTGTATTCCCCTCAGTTTGTTGTCTGATAACTATTGCTCGTCAAATATGAATGCCACTCACAGGTGTTTAACAACTTCAAATTTTGGATTATCTTCACCAAATGAACTAGTATGATTATACAAGGCGGCTTTTTGCAAACACATGTTGCACCATTTAACAAAACTTTTTGATGGAATGCAAAGTAGGGCACCATGTCAACATTTTCACAACTTCTGACTGAGACTCTGATGAGACTCCGTATTTATTTTATAATTGATGTTAAAATTTTAATAATCAAAATGTACTAATAAACCAAACCATAAAAATCAATGTAACAATACACTCTTGATTAATTTGTATGTATGAAGGCACTGACGATCGCTTATTGCCAGGTGTCCAAATTGAATACGCAGTTGTCCCTCAAGTCAAACATGGGACCCTCTTGCTGTGAGACAAGAACGTTAGCCTATTGGAGGGATTTTTTTATTTTTATTTGACCATGTCTCCATTATTGCGTTAACAGCTCAAGGGAAACTACAATGGCTTTAATTATTTAATGCCCTTACATATGTCCCATTACCTCCCATGTTGAGTTTTAATTACAGTCTTTTAATTACAATCACCAGCAGACATTTCGACTTAATTTACCATACCCTTTAAGCTTTGAATACCTGTATTTGACCTGTCCTTTTTCATCTCATCACGTGTCTGTCTCCTCCATTATATTAACCCCACACACAGGCATGCACAGCTAAAGTAGACAGATCGTTGGCTCGCCCTTCGACGTCCTATGGGCCGGCATTATTGTTCAGACTTTATCTTGCCCTGTCATCTCCTACTCTACTCTTCACAGTGTCTGCCCCACTACCCGCACCCACCTTTACACTGCTCCCATTTGCCCCACAACATTGGCGACCGTGTCCAAGTCGTTGATAGACATCCGGTGCCACAAAAGCAAGCAATCTAAGTCCAGCATGGAGCCATTGTTGTACCTAATAGAATGGAAAGAGAGGTGAAGAGGAGCTATTGATTTGGACGATGGACGAAGGAGGGACTACAAGGCCATTGTGTGGACAAAGACTGTTGACACTTTTTGTGCAGGAAGGTGCTACTGATTTTATTTATTTATTTTTTTGTCAAAACTAACTTTTGGTGGGAACAATACAAATACTTGAAAATACTGCTGTTTATCGAAGTTGTTATATGCAACAGGATGTGTGATGTAGTATGGTTTGCATAAGAGAAGAATAACGTATAGTCCTGTATAGTCCTGTAAAACAAGTCAGAATTGTACTTATTAATTTGATTTATAAAGCACTGATCATTTTGGATTATGGCAATATTGGATTTGGAGATTGCAGTGTAAAAAATGTGTGTCCTTTATTGCTCTTTTCATTATGAGGGAACAAATCATTGACCTACCTGAGTAAATGTACAATGTTCAAAAAGGGCAAAATGAGAGATGGTTAAAAAGTGGTTACTAGGTCAGGTGCAGCAGATGGGCAGATGGCTGGAGAGAACATGGAGGATGAATAATGAAGCAGGGTTGATTTCCTCCTGTTGCCTCAGCTGATCAAAGATCTAACATATTGGATTCGACAAAGAAAGGCTGTCAATGAAGAAGGGAAAGGCAAGAGAGGAGAAAATTGGAAAATGTGGCAGAAAGCTAAGACTGCAGCCGCTGAAATGAGGAGGTGAGAAGTAGTGAAGATGGTATTGAACATGGACAGCATTGAACATGGTGGTAAAAGACTGGATCTAATTTAGTTAGTAACAGGTTAGAAAGAATCTGTAAAGTTTTGGAATAGCAGTAATGTGCAAATGTCTGATATTAGCTCAAAGTAATGAAATGTGTAGGTGTATTGATTTAAACTTTTTATACCTACAGAAAAATTGGTTGCACAATTCTGTGTGAAAACCAGCTGTAGTAAGATTTATGTAAAACAATTACAGCTGAGGACAACTTTATTTTTATAGAACATATAATGTCATCATTCAACATGTGGTCTGTTTAGGTTAGATTAGTGACAGCTCAGTGATGGAAGGAGACACAGAATATGAAACAGCAGGTGGTTGTGGTGGTGAGACAGAAAAGCATTTAAAATTGTGTCAAGGGAAAATCTTGGTTCTCCTTTCATCCATTTCCAACCTGTTTTCACATGATTGCAAATTTCATTTTAGATTCATCTCACTCATTGTGAGATTTAGGACTAAATGATAAGCAATGAGAAGTAATTGCTGCAATTCCACTTATTTATGAACTCAACTATAGACTAATATGTAAAATTTATAGAACATTTCTTTAACATACCTTATCAACAGCTATATATAACAATTATACAATTATTTATTTTTTATTTTATTTTTTTGCAACTGGCATTTTAGTGTGTCTTATTCTGCTGTCAAAATGAAGACTCTACTAAGACACCATTTGTGGAGGTAAAAATGATAACTTCTGACATTCATATAGTCCACTTTTTATTCCCAACAGTGAAAAGGTGACAGATATGAACCGACAGGAGCGAATGGAAAAGCGAGAATGTTTGTGGGTTGACTGGTTTAGAAGGGACAGCGAATCAGAGTGTCAAAGAAGTGTGAGAATAACAATAGGAGGAAGTCGGGAAAATGACAAAACTTTCTATCTATGCTGATTTTTATAGATTTTTTTCACAATTAAACTTGAAAAAGCTTCAGGTGTAGCTATGTATATTTTGCATTTTACATTCTCAATAAAATCATACAGCCACATTTTCAATTTGATGGTTGCAGTGTCAAGTTGAAACAATTGTGAGTCTAAACCAGGACAGAAAACTACTCTAAAATTGAACTAAACTAAATGTAACTAAACCAATCTCTCTAAACAAGGACTAAAATGGTAAAGGCAGTGTAATTTCAATAGAAAGCACTGCTATGGGGAAAGTTGTTGAGAGCGAGTGGGAAAAATTGTGGCGAAGGACAGTTGATTAAAGCCAGCAGCTTCAATAATGCAAATGTAATTACTGGCAGTGAGCCGCACACTTGCATAGCACCTAACCGCATTAACACTGGGCTGACAGAGGCAGAGACAGCCAACAACAGAGCCAAAGGGCTGCAAACTCTGGTAGGAAAAAGGCAATAAACCACATTGTATTTCTGGCAAACAAGAGTCTAAATTGATGTGATCTAAAGAAACAGCTAATTGGACAAGAGCGCAGTTTGAAATTTATGGTTTCCAATTTGTTTGAGTAATGGAAGGGTCACTTGGAGGATTGGGTCAAGAGTCAATAGATGTTTCTGATTTGGCGCAACACAATCTACAAAATTGTTACAGCAGTGATGCATTCTTAATCAACAAAGTGTGATATTTTATTTGACTTAATATTATGGCCAAAAGAACTGGAGGTGCAACATGTAACTTTTCTGATGGAGTCTGCCACCTTCTTTGTCTTGAGGATGTTTTTGCATTGCCTGGAATGTTCCACAGAACAACATTAAATGCATCTATTTTGTATTTATTCAAATAAAAATATGAATGTAATAAAAATACCTTGAAAAATCTTGAATAATCACACCCTTGACACCCGTGGATCATTCTTATAATTTGCATATTTTATATCTCAAACAACAACAAAAAAATGAACATAGTAAGTACAGAGCAGTGCGCATATACTGGGGGCAGTGAAAATAGGGGTTGATTGTCAATATGCAGTTTTGAAAAGAACCATTTAATTCAAATTAATTTTAAAAATAAATTTAAAAATAATATATATACATGAAAAGCATTTTATTAAATCATGTAATTACACTTGCACTATTGGCAACCACTTTTAGCTGGTTTCATTGAAGTTTTCGGCCTTGACATTTTACAAAGTTGTGTCGTATTGTGTATGTAGGGACCTTGCGGGGTCGTGACAACCCCAACAGCAGCTGAATATGATGATAGGACTGGACAGGGGTTGACTTGGGCAGAATACAATCCGAGAGCGAACAACACATAAGCATTTTAGGGACTTTGTGTGTGTAATCACCTAAACGCACACACAACAAGGATTAAGTTTCCTTGAGGGGTCATTTCAGAGTGGCTTCAGAAGAGCTGAGGTGGCAAACTGTAGCCAACAGATGGAGAGAGTGGCAGAGAAAATGAGAAGGAGAAAGGGGGAGAAAAAGAGTGGGGGAGAGAAGTCATTTAGCAGTAAACACACCAGGTTTGTCCTTCAGGATCAGCACAACCAGGAGGGCACCGAGTCTACACTGAGACTGTGTCCTGGGTCATAGGACAGTAGAAAATTCAGCACATAGCTCAATCCAAAAGAAATATCCTCTTTCACATTTTTACAATTTTGACAACCCTAACTTAGATGTACTTTACATACTATGTATGCTGTATATTCATAAAATCGTAAACTTAATATGACAGAAAAAAAAAAAAAAACACAAGCATTAAAAAAAACACAAGCATTATTTAATAACTATGATCTTAACCATAAAGAACAAATGGTATATTAAAAAAATATTCAGGTTCAGTCACTATTTAATTTTAAGCCCTCACCCTAACTCCCAACCCAAACCCTGTAAGTAGTTACACTTGAATCATTATTTGTTCATGCATTATTAAGGCTAATTAAAGTGTAGCTATTATAAAGTTGTGTAAATACTGCCTTTAGTTTCTCAGTACAGCTTTTTTTTTGCTCTCTGTCCTTTCCTTGAAATTCACTGACATATAGTTTAAAGAGGTGTGCTCAAAAGATCATGTCATGTTATGTCTCAAGTCCTTGACCTAAAACTTTGACCGGCTTCATGTTGAGAGAGCTTCATTGTTTCATTCATTCGGCTCTATTCATGTTGAGGGTCTAATCCACACAGACCGACTTCACTGTTGTGTTAGTTACTTCATTTTTCTCTGTTTCTGGTCTTAAGATTAGCTTTGTGCAAGGTGTGAAATGGGTCTGCCAAACACTTGAGATACAAAAAGGCTACATCTGAAATTAAATTATCAGGGTGTAAGTGTGAAATGCAAGGCTTTCTGAATAATACAAGCGTGACACAGTTTCGGACCAAATGGAACTGAAACACTGGTGTGAGACAAATTTAATTGGTTTTCCTCAACAGGACATCAATTTCGCAGCTTGTCCCAAAAATTATAAAGGAATTGAGCAAATATCCCTTTACTAAATAACTCTGTCCACTCATTTGAGATGTTCTAATTGGAACCTTGCGATTCAATAAGCATCCCAATACACGGTCCATCATGGAATTAGGGGTGTGCAAAAATATTGGTATCATGAGACTAAATTTGGTGATATAGTATCGTTATTGTGGGCTGCTGTTTCGATGTATCGTGAAGAGTATTTTTGGTGTCTTTTAGAATTTTTTTGTGTGACTGCACTACAATTTTTTGGCTTATTTAAAGAAAGGGAACTTGTCTAATACACTTGGTATATGTTATTAGTTTTTTTGTTTGTTTTTTTTCAGACCAAATGTTTGTTTTCGTACCTGTCAGTTGCTCACTCGCGGTCTTCCTCAGCGTGGTCATGTGATGTTGCTGTGATGTGTCTGGTCAGCTGATTTATACAGGTTTTGGCGCCATTTTCCTACCGGTAGTCGGGGACCACTCTGAGGAAGGCCGCTAGTGAGCAGTCGAAACCTAATAACATAAATTTTCGGAAAACTAAATTAACCTCATTGGATGAATACACTTCATATATTCACTGCTATGGTGACTGAAATAGCTTCATTTCATATTGTACTTTGTACAAGTAGTGTTTTAACAAAGAAATATTGTTGCAAAAATGTATTTTGTTCTTAAAAAAGTAATATATCACAGCAAATCATGTGCAATATATCTATTATCACCATACCGTAATAATACTGTATTTTGAATGTATCATATATCACATTGAATCATGAGGGACCCTGTGATGCTCAGCCCTAGATACACTAATTATACCAATGCATGTCCTTAGAAAGGTTCTTAAAAGTTTACTAAATTAATGTTTTTATTGTGCTGAATGACAAAATGCTTTGGAATTTCTTGTCCACAATCTATTAACAATCTCTTAAACACTAAATCAGCAAACTGATATGGTTCTTGCTGTTGTGGCCACTGTATTTGCCAATGTTAAATTAAATGTTATTGTTCCACAAAGGGAAATTTGTCTTGGAGGTGAAGTGCATATAGGTGCATAAACAACACAAACAAATGTCTATCACTATTGTAGAAGTCCATCCTTAGCCAAGTCTGTAGTGAAATTGTTGCTGTTCTATTTTAGGTAGACTTTAACTTATGCTTTTAATTCTTGTTTCCAGGACAACTACACATTTGCACAGCCAGGGATCCAGAGGAAAGTCAAGGCGTTGGAGGAGTTGGTCAGCAGGATCGATGGTGAGCTATTGTTCTGGCTTCTACAAAATACACTGACATTGCACACATCCTTAGCAATCATAAGTAATATAACAACCAAGACCAAGTCTAATGGTCAGGGAATTCACTTTAAGAAGGGTCAATTTGAAGCCGAATGACCATTCCCATTCCAAAAACTATTTCTGAACTTTGCCTAAAATTAATGGTAGTAAAAAAAATATGCAGTGTTCATTGCCTAATGAGTATACAAGGCAAGTGATTATAGTCTGTTAAAAGGCAGTTTTTTGTTGCTAATTGTTGTGTTGACTATGAACAACATTGCATATAGATTATATCAGGGGTGGGCAAACTACGGCCTGGGGGCCGTATGCGGCCCTTTAAACCTTTTAATCTGTCCCGCCGAACTTGAATAAATTATAATAATAAACCTTGTTAATGTTTTATTTTTCCTGCATTTCTGGTGTTTCCCAGTAGATGGCGCACTATATATAGATTGAGGTGGGGCATATTATATTGGCTGCAGTGCTTTATGGGAAAGTGTTCTTTCGGACTAGCTAATGACAGGAGTCATTTTCGGTCGGTGTATTCGGACCATGAGTGAAGCAGAGGTGTTCAAGACATAAGGCTGCACTGTTTGTAGTTTGAACAGGTTGTAACCAAAGTCAAAAGACTCACAGATGTCATGTTATGAAGTCTTTACTCGTGAAGCATCTTAACATGTGACGGGGCGTGTTTTTGGTTGGAGGTTTGGTTGGGCTTGTTAACATTTGGTTGGGCCCAGGCGCGTAGAGGAGTGTGTTGCAATCGCGCAATTTGGTCATTGGAAATTCCAGTTTAGGGAGGTAGGCTGAAGAAAATATGGTGACGGCTACAACTAGATGGCGCCCCAGAAAGTATTTCGGAAGCATTTGTCTTTTGGACGCATTCGCACTCAACTTTATATTGCAGTAACTGGTATAGTGCGTATGCATGTACCATGATCAAATATAACACGCTTGCAGACTGGCACGCTGTCACTGTTCCGTCCTTGCGTTGGTCGTTGTTGAATTTTGGCTCTGAGGACGCACGTTGAATAGAAGTAGATCTGCATCTTGTACCAGGAGAAGAGTGATAGTGATAATATCCTGAAGGAGAACAGAACTTTCAGTGCTTTAAAATAGAAACTGTTAGTAATAAAAAAAAAAATGATAATAATTTTTTTAAAAAGAAGCAAATTTTATTAATTTAATTTTCAGTGTTTTAGAAAGACAGATATTTTGTTGTAATGCTTTGTAATGACTTTCAATTGAAATTCAAGCACAGGTTTTCTACATATCCCATGTTTTTTTTTTTTCTCAACTCCATCCATCTGCTCCTGTTCAGCCCTTCCGTCAAATTTTAGAACCCTTTGTGGCCCCCGAGCCAAAAAGTTTGCCCACCCCTGGATTATATAAATAAACATTTGAGATGTGATATACAGACATACACAGTTATACTTCATACAACCAGAACGTACTTGGACTGTGCTCAAATCTCCCTTTATGCAACATTTACACTCAACTGAACTTTACTTCTGCAGAGTAACTTTACTGGGTTTCTGAACTTTCTCTGAGCTCATAAAAGTCTTTCCCCTCTGCTGTGTAAGTATCAGAAAAAAAGTGTATATTCTGAATGGAGGGATCTGAAAATGTGATTTTTGCACACTTATGCATGTATGAATATTTCATGGCTGCGATTCATTGCATTCTCTCATTGTTCGCTGCAGTGGGTCTTCTTTTTCCTCTTTCAAAATATTGAACTTGTATTTTTTTATACTTCCCTTTATTACACTGACTGGGTCTTGAGATGTCTAGCTATAAAATGCTGTCTGGCCACCACTGTTTTGATTAGTTCTCTGACACTGAAAACAAAAGAACTCACCAAACAAAAGCCATTCAGTTGAGGAATCTTCCCTTAACTTTGACTCCGTGCACTGTTAGCTTAGCGCTGGCTTTGATTGCTTTAACTGTGATGTCAGGCTGAGTACACGGCAGGATGTAGCATTTGTTTTTCCGACTCTGTTCTTTCGAGGGTTTTGACATGACACCACCAGCGCGTCTGGCTAATTCTCATTCGGCTCCACTGTCTGCAGAGGAATGTTTACGTGGTGTTGATTATTAGTATGACACAAGGGCCGTCTAGGGCTCAGAGTTAATATATGCAAACACAGTGCAATCACATGCACACGCTTACACACACTATCTGTTAATTATCAGCTCTGCCTTAATATATTCCTCAGATATGTTAGATGTGATTATTAGTTTGACTCTTATCGTACAACCCTATTTGAGGCTGATCTATTAAATGACTGATTGAAATTCACTTTTCATTCATTTTTAAATGTTATTCATATCACGGCTATAATACGAGACTGGCTGTAGGATCTTTTCATAGTTCAATTGGTGAATATTTATAGTATAGTAACTGAATTCATTATCATAGATTCCTAAACGTCCTGATGGTATGCATTAATTTAGCTTTTTAAAACATTATAATTGGTATTTCTGTAGTATTCAAAAAAATATGTGCCTCAATGGCCTAACAGTTGTCTACAAAACATCAGCAAAGGAGACTTGGTGTTCATCTCCTAGCAATAGTGAAGTAGTTTAATTTAATAAACTATTCATCATTGCTTACCCTTGTGACAGAGTAAGTAAGAAAAACTACAAGAAGTAATGTTCACATGAGGAGCAGTTCATTGTTTTTCATCATGATTACAATTAATAAATACATTATTAGTCAATATTTCTATTCTTAATGTAATTTGTGGGTATTTATTTTGACACAAAAATAGGATAACTTGTGAGTCCATTAATAATTCTTGTAGATGATTATGATTTCAAATATCATTCCAATAATAATAACTCCCATATACTGGAATTTAGCACAGTATATTTAATGTCCAGTCCTTATGTACAAGGCTTTTCCTTCATCTCCTCCCTACTTTGTAAATGCGACACATTTATTCTGCATTTGTCCAACAACTTTCAGTGATAAACAAGCACTTATCATAGCAGGTTTTGTCGAGTGGTTGTGTTTGGGTCTAACCTTGGTGCTGCCGGGCCGTCCTGTCACCCGCTCAGTCAGCCAGAGGGAGGGAGCTGCCCCCTGCATTCAAATGGACACAAGTAGCAGCTCATACACCACTGAATGTCAGCCAAAGTCATGTGTATGTGATCAAGTCAAACTCATAGTGGCGATGGTACATGCACTGTGTGTCTGGGAGCGTGCTCGGAGTGACAATGTTGCTGTTAATGCTTCAGGCTGTGTACTTAGTATGTTGATGCGCTTAAACAGGCAGGTCTGTACTGTACATAAATTTTAAATGAGCCCCAAAAGATGAGAGCGAGAGATACCTTATTGATCCCAAGGGAAATTCAACTTACAACTTTGCTGAAATAAACATGCTCAAACTCGTAATATTTATAGTAAAAGTGTAAAATATGATGCGTGTGTGTGTATATATATATATGTGTGTGTGTGTGTGTGTGTGTGTGTGTGTGTGTGTGTGTGTGTGTGTGTGTGTGTGTGTGTGTTGTATATATATATATATATATATATATATATATATATATATATATAAATAAAATGTTCTGCTTATTTTCCCTTTTAAATCTTTTTTGTATATATAAAGAAGTGGCTTATACAACGATGCAGCTAATATATTGAAGGACTATTTGTTTATCAACACAGCGGATGCACGCAGCCTGAGTGCAGAAAGAGCCGCTGTCTGTGCGGTTCACATGAAGTTGCAACACTAGCTAGCAATGTTGTCAGGGCAATAAAACAGTTTATCGTTGTGTGATAAAATAAGTTATGAAGCTAAATTAACATTAGAGAGTGGAATACAACTCAATGCCCTATATTCGTTAAATGCAAGGGTGCGTAAATGACGAGAAGAAATGTCTCAAACTTCAGTAGCCGGAAATCCACTCATACCTGATCAGTACAACTAGCCCCGCCCCCGGGAGAGCCTGAAATCTTCTGAAATCCTACAAGACACTGACATGATACCAGACAGGACAGCGGCTCTTTAGAGCTCAAAATGATGATGTCTGATAATCCTGTCGTAATACTGATGTTTTACTGCTATGTTACAGGTACTATTTGGAAAAAACATGTACCAGTATTTAATTTTTTAAAAATTTAAATCTTTCTGTGTACCATCTTTCTGTATAAAAATCTCAAGTTACAACGTGGACACCTACTGCTTATAGGGAAATGCGGCCTTTTCTGTACTTTTTTTTTTCTTATATTCAGGTGCGCCTAGTAGTCCGGAAATTATGGTAGTTTAAAACAGTCCTGTTATGTAAAAAAAAAATTTATAAATGTACACCACTTATTAAATTCAATAATTCATATTTCTTCCCCAAAAAGAAGCCATAAAACTCTGACTGTGGATTTAGATAGTCCTGTCGTATAGCAGTTTGGGGCAGAGCCATTTCGGAGCATTACCACCTCCATAATGAGATCACACATCGCTTTTATCTTGTGTTACTGGATTGTTTTCCGCTCTGCTGTCGACATACCATCTGTTTTGGGGACAATGGCCTATCTGCTGCCTTGAATTACCTATCATCTCTTATCATATGGCCGATTATTGCATATTTTCCTCTAAAGACTGTAGTTTTGTCTTTGTGTTGGTCGGTTTCTGAGACAATATTACTTTTCGCACTGTAGATCTCAAATTGAGCAATGACTTTTATGAGAGTTTTTACTGTTTAGAAAGGGTTTCTTTCAAAACACTAATGTTTTATTCAGGCTTATCTATCTATCCTGGAAGTTAGCCTATATCCTAAAGCTCATTAATTTCAACAGTTTTCTAAGCTTATGGTAGCAAAGAGCATTTATTTTACACAGTTAAAAGTATACACATTTCTCAAAGTAGCAGAAAGCAGTGCTTTGTCTTGGCCTTGTATCGGTCTGTGTATCTGACGTTAGGACTTTACTGGTAAAGACTGAGGCGGACAGCACTATTTGTTAAGACAACAGGGTGCTGAGGCTGCGGGGGCGGGACACGAAACACGCAGGGTTCAGATTTTTGTCGACCCAGAGTTTCATTGTATTATGTTTTTGTGTGTGTGTGTGTGTGTGTTGCCAAGAGACCAAGACACTGCAGTGGGTCTGTCCCTGTCTGTCACCTTCATGCTGATGCACACATGCAGCCCCACACATCATGAGTGTGTGCAGAAACATTTGAAGAATCCTGTTTAAAAAAGATCTATTATGCTTTTCATATGTCGTATTAAATTATAACATCCACACATCATATACAATAAGCTGGAATATTTATTTCAAATGGCTTACAGAAATGGGCCCATTGACTTCTGTTCAAAACCACAGATCTGATGGGCTCTGCCTCTTCACATTGGCTCTTCATCGTAGCAAGGAGCAGCTTTTGAAACCAGAAGTTTTCTTTCTCAAATTAGGACAATACACAGTTACTCAAACATGCATGAATCAATAAATTTACAATGTTCAGTAAACTAATGATGCAAGAACAAAGATAACAGTCAACAGTCTAATTTACAGTCATATGTCCACTTAATCTAGAGCAAAAACATAAATTGTAATATTTAAGTCAAACTATACCTCCCTAATATTTAATAATAACTTTCTGTACTATAACAATAGCTTTCTGTAAATGCCCAGAGCAGATGTAATATTCACTGCTGGAGAATTGTCTTATTAGCCCGGCACCTTTGGCCTTATTCATTTTTCACATAGAATGATTGTAATGGGCAGGACACCTTTCATAAATGTAACTGTAAATGTTACTTGATATGTTATTAACTTTATCTAGGTTACTATTTCTGTAATTGTGTGAGGGCACTGTTGAGACTTTTACTCTTGTATCCTGTTGTTCCTGCCTAGGCCGGTCCCTCCTCAGACCCACCTCTTTGTAATTATTCCCCTCCTAATAGTGTACAGCAACTCACATTAGCTCCACTTGATGCTGTTGCTGTAGCTGCTCAGAAGACAGAACACTTTCATCGTGTAGAACAGTTTTTTGTGTGTCTTTTTTTTTTTTTTCTAATCTCTTTATCTCGTCTTATCTCTGTTTCTGTGTGTTTGTAGCGTGCATTAGCTCAAGTTCATCAACATGCAAATTGCCCAAAGGTGAATTTATGGAAATGAGAAAATTGCTGGTATGGTGCGCTATTCCCACTTGTATAGAAAATCTGTTGCTACTGTTCAGAAATCCGTTAGAAAATAAGTTGCAAGCAAGTGGCTATGAAGCTAAAGTTAAAACTATACTTTTTGTTGTTGTTTTTTTTCAATTTATTTTTCACAGTGTTCAGCATTACATATGATCTACATACACATGCATGTAACATATATGCACATACACATTTACACACTCATACATCATACATAAACTACATAGACAAGTCTATACTGTACACATACATTTTCATTTCCATATACGGCATATGGCAAAATAGACGTCACACTGTCAAATACATGGACACACTAGGGTCAAGCTTATATGTTTATCACCACTGTTTGGGTAGGCCTGTCACATAATTACTATATCAACTTATCATTCTATACATGATAGATAGAACAATATATTTTTCAACTCAGTATTTATCGGCTGTATATTTTCTTTGCAATAGTGTTGGTTTATTTTATTTATTTATTTATTTATTTTATTTTAGCTGTAATATGATAAGATTTTAGCTGTGCTGTAGAGGTTGAATAAATAACTTGTATGGCTAATTATTGGTTAATTCTCTTATTTACTTGTTGCAGCTCAGACCTTTTGAATGGTACTGTCTGTTTAAATGATTATCCTACCTAGCTTGGTTTTGTTCCTTTTGTGTCAGTGGTATAAAACAAGTGCAATATTATCATTTACCACAGTATTTCTCTGTAGCAATATATCATGAAATGTTTTATTGTAAATGGGACTACCATTATTGCTTTTCTGTACATGACATTTATTTCCCATTTGTTTTAATAATCATTTTGCACAAATAAAATGTCATGTTATAAAGTAGTAGAAATATAATAGGAACAGTAGAGCAATAGTGCGGAATGTGTAAAGTTAGCCTGGTGGCGTTTGCATGTGTTTTAATCAAAGTAAACACAGTAGACGACAAAGCAGCACAGGCCTGCAGTCTCTCTCTCTCTCTCTCTTCTCTTTTGTGTTGGTGCAACATAATGAAACATGGAACAGGCCTTTGTTCTGTGTGAGGCTCAGATAATGTAAAAATCACCACCTAACCCTGCTTTATATTTATACATGAAAGGGGAGAGTAGGTGTAGAGTATGCAGAGAAAGTAATTACCTTTCCTATGTATAACTGCCTGTAACCTTGCCCAGGTCCTCATTATCATCTATCTGTTTTATAAATACTAATCTTTACACTAGTTACAGTTCACGTGCTCATTCTGTTTATATCAAACTGAGGAGTACTTGTGAAAATGGCCCCATGAGCTAAATCGTAAGCCTAGCTCACTTTAGTTACTTTATGACCTATGACCTTTCACTGTCCACCCACATCTGTACCGCCACAAGCAAGTGTCTCCTATAGTAAGACTGTCCACAACTGTAGTCATCAGTATGGACTCACCACCTAGTCAGTGTATGAGTGAACCAGTATTTTGTCTGCGTCAGCCATCTTGACTCTCCCAGCTGGATAGGAGCCATGCAGAGGTTAAAAGGGCATTCATTTTAGCGCTTGTACTTATTGCAGTTCTTTGGGGTTCCCACACATCATGGAAAACCTGGAAAATAGTTGAGCAATAGCCCAGTCATAAAAATGCCTGTGTCAGCCCCCAAAGACTGGACACAAGCCAAAGGTGAAGAAGTCATAAGTTTTACTGCTTGTACTTGCACTTGTTCATACCACAGACTTACTACACTATCATTGAAAACTATGAATATAATAGATACGTCACAATCCTGTAAATAAGTGAAGTTTATGAAATCATGAAACTTTGTTAAAATGAAATATATATTTTGAACTATTATTTTGTTTTTCTTTTTTTTTTCCGTTGCCAGTAAGCGGTTTAGTTTTAAAGGACTCATATTGCTCTATTTTCTGATTTATGTTATGATGTCGTTCCTCATCACAAACCTGGAATTGTGTTCTGTTTCATTCACACAAATCGAATTTAGGATGATTTCTTTTCTCAAACACAAACCACTGTTTCACCTTGTGATGTCATGTGGTAATACAGGGAGTCTTCCACTGTGTTTTTAATACATACATCTTCACTAGAATCATTTGGATAATTTCAGCCCTGGAATTGCCAAATTCTCCTGAACTAAAGGTAGCTGTTAACATCAAAACTGCTTAAAGACATCACAAGATGGAAAAGAGTATTATGAGCTTTGAGTATGCAGACAGATTAATAATAATGAGTTTCTCAAACATGTGTGAATGAACCAAAACACAACTCCAGGTATGTTTTTGATGAGGTAACAACTTTGGCTTAAAGCTCACAAATCAGTTTTGTGTTGGGTCAAACTCATTTGTACAATCATTTTAGACTTCTAAGTTAAATAGCACAAGACTGCAATTCTTTTTTCTAATTTACAGGCTCAATATAGCTGTGTTTTAGTTGTAAATGTACGTGCACAAAATTGTAAAATTATCCTAAAAAAGAACATAATCTTGTTATTCTTGTATCATTTTCAATGTATTTACAATTACAACTGAACAAATGTGTCATGGAATATCATTTTTCCTTGTCTCTCAATGTCAGCCATCTTTTCTCATCCCCATTCCCGTCACCCATAGTGCCTCTTTCGCCGCATATTTGGCCAAGATGCTAATATTAGGCAGCGTGGGATCATTAGTGTAGTTTAATATCATCTACAGTTCCTCTCTCTTTCCTCGTCTCTGCTCTGATATGTCACAGTGATGTATTCTCTGTTAACTAGCTTCTCTTGTTTATGCATTTACAGCAGCAAGTGATAATTAAACTGAGGAGAGAGAGAGAGATGGTGTTCTCTTTTCACCATATTTAAACCTGTATGAAAATATACACCTGTCATTACATTACAACATCATTCCCCACTAATTCAAGAACATAATGCAACAATAGTGTATTTTCAGTATTTTCAGTCAGACACAGGCAAGCTACATTTCGATATTATCTCCTTCTTTCTTGGACTATATATGTTCAGATCTAGGGCTGCAGGACGAAGGGCAAACCAACCAAAACAATTTTAATGATCACAGTTAGCAAATTATAAACTCTGCAGTTTTTAAAGTAACATAAGCTCATGATTACCATTTTAAACTTGATTTCAGTACTGAGGAAGAGCTTGTCAATTCCACAGTGCTATTGATAATTAGATCGACAACCCTATACAGAATCATATTCTAGAAACGTTATTGTTGAGTTTCAGATAACATCACAATCATTTTTTGCAATCAAGACATTTCGATTTCCATCCACAAAATGGCTTCAGGATGGGAGATTGATTGCTTGTTCATATCATCACCATTGAAACCTTTGCTACATCAAACCATTCCTGGACTACACCATCTCATTATAGGCCAATAATATTTAATACAGATGGGGAGCAGCTATAATGAATATTGTTAAAATGCATTTTTGTTACAGTACAAGAAGATAATGGGTCTAGTCACTAATAAAAAATCACCAGGTTAAACATTTGTCCATTTACTTTTTTACTTTCATAGCTTAGTACACTACACTCATTAAGGAAGTCTGGCTCTTGCCCCCTTCTGGGAGTATGATATCGTCACATAAAACCCCTAATTTTCCAATCCCATGGAATAGATTGACAGGTGTCTCTTACATGTTTATTATGGACTGCACGCCAACCTATGTTTTCAGTCATTGTCACTACATTAATGCATATAGCTTAAGCTTGTCAACCAGAAGAACAAAGAATGTGAGAAAAGGATGCTACAGTTGCCTCCTAACAGGGTTCTCTGGCAGCTCTATAATTATGGATGTGTTATTATGTGACACTGTGGGCATGAGTGTCACAGGGCTGATGACTGCGAATAGGACGCTGCTGAATACTGAGCAATAATGTGGAGGTTTTGTTATGTAAAGTAGCATTAAACAAGCATTTATCAAGAGGCAGAGTAGAGAACAATGCTGTCACAGTTAGGTTGTCAGTGTGTATTAATATCAGCCGTTTCTGTAATGTTGGCAGTTATTCACAAAAATGTAAAGAAAGGTGTGGAGGGAAAGAAGTTTAAATGCTGCAAAATAATTTAGTTGAAATGCATCATACTGTGTCCATTGTTAGAGATCTTCACTCTCATTATGTATAGATTTTTACAGAGGCAATCCAGAGTCCTTAATATACCTACCATTAGGATTTGGAAATAAAACAAAAAATCATTGACTGACCATGATGTTTTGTTATGTTTTATTTAAATGCTTTTCATTATTTCATGATCATTGACAAAACAGACTGTTAATGACTAAAAAGAAACAGACTGTTAATAAGGAATGAGATATAAACTGTTAATAAGTAATAAGAATAGTCAAATTCATTCCTCCAAAGTCTGAACAAAGCAGCATATCTTTACTGACAGACTGGCTGCAGTGAAGAACTCGCCATTAAAAAAACTCAAGCAGATCATTGATTTAAAACAAGTTAGTCTGAATTTATTAAAATCTTATTAATTGCACAGTTTGCCTATGCATGTTTTGGACAGTAAGAGGGACATAACTGAGAGAACCTGGGTATTCCAAGAAAAAAAAAAAAAAAAAAAAAACAGGTCAACTATACAGCCTGTGTGTTTTTGTCTTATTGTAGCAAATATGTGCTGAATCAATGTGGAGTATAGAATGTCATTTTATCCCACTGTTTTTGTCATAATAATGTTTGTGTATCTGACAAAGGGCTCACAAATGCATAAAGAAAAATAAGATAATGTTATTTTACAGTCTACTGTCTGTCCACTGGCAGTTGAGTAAAATGAAATATTCATAACACATCAAAAGGCATTGTATAATGAGTAAGGCACAGTTTGTTTTTTACAATATGTTTGCTTATTATACTTTCAACAAATAAAAAGTTGTAAAAGGTTTCTCTCCCTGTAGACTGTAATAAGGGAGTGATGAAATGTGCTCCATAGTGGTTTGTTTAAATTGAGACTCAAGCAACAATATTAAATACACCAAAGATGACTAATTACGGGACGTCATTACTTTTAAATGTACGCAGTCAGATGTAGCCTAATAGCCTGTAACAGTGATTACTTACTCTAGCTCATTCCAGGTTTGATGTGATGTTCCCTATGATAATTACCTCTCTGTTACTTAACGCTACACTTGAGTGGTAAGAGGAAAGAAGATCAAACCATTTCTACTGCCACAGATGTATCTGTACAGTATGTCTTAATTATTATTTTAAAGACGTGATTGGTACAAATCCATTTTTTTTTTCTTTTTGGTAAATGGTCCCTTGCCCCTCCATGGAGATGTTACTGTTATGTATAAAGTGTTTCATAGTATGGCATACATTTTTTTCCATCTCCATGATGACATGATGCTACCGGACCAAGTGACAGTTCTCAAATTAGTGGGGAAGTAAGTGCAACATACAAATTACAAAAAAGGGGAGAAATACTTATAGCTACATATAGTTATATAAGCAGAATATTTTGCAGGCTTAAAAATGGTCCATTGTTTTACAAAATACTGTATGAGTGTCACCTTTCCCTGTATCAAACCCTGTATTCAAATATCAATTCTCCACCACCAAACCACCTTCTCATTATGTCGTAAAGGTGCACTTCACAACTTTTCTGGTGGATTCGCTATTTACTTGTTTCCTTGGAGATGTTATTGCTTTGTCTGGAATGTTCCATGATATGACTTTAAACATATCCAGCTAGCATTTATTCATTACAGGTGTTTCTATTGCTCAAAAATACCATTCCTTCTGTAAATAGGGAGAGAATTGTAATGTAGTGTAATGCTGTAACCTGCTTGTTTCACTTGTGATAGATGGGTTTAATCTATATTGTGGAACATAAAGCAATAACAAATAGCAAAGCAGGTGTCAGACCCTCCACTAGAAATATTCCACAGTACACCTTTAAGGAGGTACAAAATATCAACACTGCAAAACCTTTTCAGTCACAGGCACATCAACATGATCACACATTTTGCAGATTTTTACTGTTGTACTAAAATGTTGTAATTGTTTTGTCAGAATCTGTGCACCGCCACATGCACCAGTACGAGGTGGAGTACCTACAGTTTGCTTTTCGCTGGATGAACAACCTCCTGATGAGAGAGCTGCCTCTGCGCTGTACTATCCGACTTTGGGACACCTACCAGGTACGAGCCCATTCCACACGTTCACAGTGGAGTTTTACCACTGCTGAGAGGGGGCTGCTGTCTGTAATGGGCCTGTGTCTCTGCGTGGGATTCCTCAAAATGGGGAATGTTCTCTGATAATGACATCCATGATTGCCTCCAAAGTGTTGTGTTTCTAGTTCCCACTGTTTAACTCCAGCCAAGACAAATAACAGAACTCATAATGCAGATGTATTTAAACGGGATAAAACTGAGACTTGTAATAAATACTAACAGAAGTCTAGGGCTGCAGAATTTTGGGAACAAAATCAAATGGATTTAAAAAAAAATTTTAATGACGAGAAATTAAAAAGATATTTGAAATTTACTATGACCAGAAGTTCACATTTTAAACAGGTGAATTTATTCATGAGATAAGACTGTAATATCAAATGCTAATTTTTCCCTTTTCTTATTTATACTTTTGTTTGAACAGGACATTTCATTCCTAATATTAGAGGCCTCCATCCTGTAGTTTGCAGTAGCTCTCAATCTTTTCTACAAGCAGAAGTAGTTATTTAGTAGTAATTAGTAGTTCACAATTGAAAAAATATTTCTGCATTTGATGAATCTGATAGCCTTAAACCACAGTGCATTTTATTGTTGTCAGTGTTTTGAGAGAAGTTGTTTTCAAAATTTAACTTTCTATTTCATAACCATTGTATACTTACATTTGTCTGAATGGAGAAAGATTGATTTCTATGTCTCTATAACACTGTATTATTTGACCCCAGACAGAAGGACAGCCAAAGAACAAGCCATTACCTTTCATGACTTAATAGCTTGAACATGCACCCTTGATCTATACTCTGAAACTAGATCTGTATCATTATGAGGCAAAAAACTTAACAGATTCATTCTCTCTCTTTTGAACTGCAGCCATTGCTCTTTTCCTTGTATTTTGCTCATTTCAAGGTCCTCTTTTGTGTTTTTCCTGTTCAAAAGCATTGTAATTGTGTCTGTAACTCATCTTAAACTGCTCTTTCACAAGCACACAGGGTTTAATAGGCAGTCGGACACTTACACCACATAGTTAACCTCCGTCGGCTTTGTCAATAACATCTAATGCCCGCTATTGATCGAGCAGTGTGTGTCCAAACGCACTGTGTCTGTGAGAAGCGGGCCAGAGGAAAGTATATTGGATTTTCCTGTTGCTGCAGAGGTCAGGAAGGGCTGTTTTAGCATTTGAAAAGGTGTGCAAGAAAGAGGAGTGGAGGAATTGAATGTTAAATGGTCTTTCCTGTTTCATATAGAGAAAAACAGTCCTTATTTACGTCAGAGAGTGGTAGAACTGGAGCCATTACAGCCTCTCACTCGCTTTTCCATGACAACAGCCCACAGAGTTATTCATACATCTTGTAGGCATTTGTGAAAATTCTGTGTAGGAATGGACTGTATGTCGGCATATTTTATTGGCTGATAGTGGACAGTTTGCACAGATTGGGCGATATTTGCCCATGGTTCATACCCAGATCATCCTCAGTGCATCAGATCTGTTCTTTTTGATGAGTAAAAATAGAATAAGAAGACCAATTAGACTAGAATATAACATGTAACAAATTATTTTATATCCCAGATAAGTACATTTTGTCATTATTTATTTATTATAAGTGAAAAATGTATTTGTGAATTTTACTTATATTTGTGTGCCTTGCTATGGCTTTTTAAAGGTAAATATTGGTATCTGCAAATCAGTTATTACCCATAGCAACCAATGATCGGATATCTGTATTAGATATCCCGATTTCTTAGTGGCTATAGCTTTGTCCAGCAAATCTTAGCTGGTTATTTGAGGACCAACTTAGATACATCAAGCATGCCAGTGGAACAATTTTTGCATCACAAATCGTACCAAAATGAGTTTGGAAGTCAACCACAAGGGCCAACATCTCTGCTGCTGTCACATTTCCACCGTGTTAGTTTTAATATTTACTGTACTGCTAATGGTAAAGAGCAGCACTAGTCAGAGCAGTGGGACCATTCTACCACCTACACTGTTTAACATACGTGCTATTAAAGGAAAGAAAAACAAACAAACAGTAAGCTAACATTGATGGTTAATTGGATAAATGTTGCTTTCATTTAAATAGGGCACATGGGAACTTCAACAGAGCCTTTTTTTTTTACTTATTTCACCTGCATGTTTTAATGAGGCTGAACTGACTTTGAACTTGTAGCAGTGAGACAGATTGTAACTGACAGCGACAATGTCCACTTCAAAAATAGATCTTTTTATGGTAAAGTTAAAGACTGAAGCATCTGTCATGCTTACTGTGTTATTTGAACTATATTTTATAACTATAACTATATATTTTATGTCAACTTTAAGCTCTGAATCCTGCTAAATAATTTGTGGATGTAGGAGTTATTATTCTTTTTTTCTTTCTTCACATTTCCATACCAACCTGCCAATTGTGTCATAATTTTAGCCTCACCAAAAGATTTATCCAACATTAAAACTGATTCTGGCTCCCATTGAAATGCCCTCCACTCTGTAAGTTATGGGAACAGCAGTTTCTCTCACCACCTCTTGACCCTGAAACAGTTTTTGTGCCCAAATCCCTTCATAATTACCACAATTGAATTAAAAGCTTGCAAAAGATTGTGACTTCATCATTGCAATTAACCACTGGGCTGCTCCTCCAGGTCTGTGTGTCTGTTCCAATTGTGAGCTGGCAGAAGAAGCACAGACATGACACTGCCTGGAAGATGCTATTCGATCTGTTGGCTTTCATTGAATAAAATGGCTCAAAAATTCACTCATGACTCTCAGCTAGCTAGCCAGACTCGCACATTTTACTTTTAATTCCAATGGTGCCAGTGCTTAGAAAAGAAATGTTACTTTTAAGGGGTTGTTAAAATTGGTAGTGTGTCCAGTTTTGGGTGTGGAGTGGTGAAGGCCAACTTTTGATAATGGACCTGAATAGTGACCACAAGACCTATCATTTTATTTGAAATCCATTTCTAAAACTTTATAAACTGAAAAGTTATTAAAGCATTTTGCTGAAGCTTTCATTTTAAATGTGCTTTTTGGACTTAAAACAATCCTGATGCCTTTTAACTCTTAGATTTTTGAAAAGTTAATGGAAAAATGAATGGAAAATTTACTTCTGGAAAAGGAGCGGGCGGTCACTGTAAAACTCTATACTGGATGGAAAGAGGCAGAGACCGAGAGAGCAAGAGCGACAGACAAAGAGTGACAGACAGAGAAAGAGAGACAGACAGAGCGAGAGCGACAGAAAGCCAGAGAGAGAGAGAGCGAGAGAGTGAGAGAGAGAGAGCGAGAGAGAGAGAGAGAAGAGAGAGCGAGAGACAGAGAGAGAGAGACAGAGAGAGACAGAGAGAGAGTGACAGAGAGAGAGAGACAGAGAGAGAGTGACAGAGAGAGAGAGACAGAGAGAGAGTGACAGAGAGAGTTTCTAAAACTTTATAAACTGAAAAGTTATTAAAGCATTTTGCTGAAGCTTTCATTTTAAATGTGCTTTTTGGACTTTTTGGAGAGAGTGACAGAGAGAGAGAGAAAGAGATACTTTATTGATCTCGAGGGAATTTCAAATTTTGCTGCAGCAACATTTACATTTCACTTCTCAGTTGCCTTTGTCTCAGTCAAAGGTAATGCAGTAACATTAGTTGCAAGTGTTGTTGCAAGTTAATAATATATTTTTCCTTGCAAATAATGATGTCGATATTATAGGTTAGATGCAGTAAATTCCTTCTTTTTTATTGATGTACGTATTTGTGTAAGTTTTTCAAAGGCCTAGGATCAACCCTCTCTCATGGCTTTATTCATTACTTTATCCACAGTGTTTACAGCTTGTCCAGCTTGACCTCTGTAGGCACAGATAGATAGGAATAATGTTTTTAAAGCAGGGTATCACGTACAGTGGAGTTCGCTGCAACCAAGGGGTATAGAATGCTTTCACTTGCTCTATAAAGATAATTTTATTCTATTCATCCTCAAAGTATGTCCACCCTCCTCAACAAGATGGACAATGCAGGGGGCAGTATTACCATTTGAAAAACCACCAATGCATGCTGTTTATACAAATTACTCACCTGTAGAGTAGTCTGTCTGCACCGAATCTGGAGCCAATGTTATTAAATATTGTCAGAATTATTACATTTATTTTACAAGATTCATTGAAATCAATAAACTAATATGCATGACTAGCAAATCTGCCAGTGTACATCATATGCCCAGACAACATTTTTAATCATATCTTTTGCTCTACCTTAATGCTAGTTAAGTGTGCATTCTACTGTATTCTCTGCATCTAATTTACAGAGTTCTGTCAATAGTCATTTAAAAAAGGCATTTCTTTGCTCTTGACTTCATACAGTTTTCTGACCTTGTTTTGTGTGCTACAGATGAACAGATTGTCCTGTTGAGGCCTCCGTACTCTTGGCGGTTATAAACAGGAAGTCTTTGGCCTTTTGCTCTATGCCTGTTTGGATGTGTGTGTCTGGTTCCTCTGGGCGTTTTAACCTGAGTGTTGTAAGTCTCCGCTGTGGGCTTCTCTCTGCGGCGCTGCCATCTGTTCAGTCCCTCCAACAGAAGACAGCTCTCCCTCTGTCTCACAGCCGCTGTGCACTACATTTTTACACTATTTGTGCTGTATAACTTCAGGCAACAAGATACTCTATATCAAATACAATAAGGCCATTTTCTGATATTTTAGGGAAGGTTAGTAATGGGCCAAGGAATACATGTTTTCAGACAGAGGTGTAATCAATAAAGAGAAAAAAAAAAGAGAGAGAGAGCGAAGTTAATTAGAACTGCAAAAATGAATCCAGAATAATCTAGTTGACAACTAAAATAATTGTATTCATAGTTCAATGAGGTTCATTTGGTCTTCCGATAATTTATGTTATTAGGTTCTGACAGTTTCGACTGCTCACTAGCGATCTTCCTCAGAGTGGTCGCAAGATGTTGCTATGACGTGGCTGGTCAGCTGTTTTATACAGGTTTTGGCGCTGTCTTCCTATTGAAGGAGGCAGAATGACAGCGCCATCTGCAGTCCAAGTTCCTCAGGATAGTATCCCAGGTGTGTGAGAGTAAAATAAACCGTTGTCCCGGTTTATAGTCCCGTGGGGATGTTTCCATATTTCGATTGCCTCTTGAATCCAGCGACGATGTTTGTTGCCCTCTGTTCCAATGATGTTTGCTCCATCCCAGGATTAAAGAGGCAATCGAAATATGAAAACGTGCTCACGGGACTATAAACCGGGACAAGGTTTTTTTTTTTACTCTCACACACCTGGGATGCTGTCCTGAGGAAGTCAGACTGCAGATGACGCTGTCATCTTGCCTCCTCCAGTAAGAAGACAAAGAAGACAGCACCAAAACCTGTTGAAATCAGCTGACCTGACACGTCACAGCAACATCCCATGACCACTCAGAGGAAGACCGCTAGTGGGCAGTCGAAACTGTCAAGTA
Source organism: Boleophthalmus pectinirostris (assembly GCF_026225935.1). NCBI lineage: Eukaryota > Metazoa > Chordata > Actinopteri > Gobiiformes > Gobiidae > Boleophthalmus > Boleophthalmus pectinirostris. The sequence goes on along the minus strand of NW_026571133.1, from coordinate 17,360,827 downwards.
TGAAAACAAAGTCTTGGTTTGAAAAAATAACCTAATAACATAAATTGTAATCATATTTAAATAATCATTATCTAGAGCACATGCCAGAAGACTTTTTATAATAAAGACGGAGGCATTATTAAATATAAATGTCAACATGTTATCAATCATTCTCTTCATTTATTAATATTCTCTACCTAGAACCTTATTTTCTTTGAGAAAATGTATTTATTAAAATCTAAATATTTAGAAATAATAATTTAACAAGTTTAACAAAAAACAAGATCTTCACAGTCCAAAAAGCTTCTAAATTAAAACCACACTGTGTAGCCTTTCTGGTCGGGGGGCTTGCCACCTGCTTGTCTCCATGGTAATATTATGTTCACCTTTCCACCAGATTTGACCTGTTATTTGGCTTGGTGACTTCTTCTACTTGCCCCAGTGGATATAAACTTGTTAAACTACATATAAACTACATTCAAGCATTCTAGGCAAAGCAATAAGATCTCCAAGCTGATAGGACAGTCATTAATCATATTTCTGTTACATTAGAATATGCACTTGTTTTTGCACATTGCTATTGCCTGTTTCTCTATATTTCCTGTGTTTTTACATGCACTGAATGAGTAACCATAAATCCAAAGACACCATGGCAAGCACCAGTGCAGTAACCATTCTTTCTCACACACCTCTGTGCTGTCTGACAGGGACCAAATTATCCCCGAAGCGTGGAGCATGAAATTAGCCTTAGCTCGCTGTGGCAGCATTAGCACGCCTGTTAACGGTATTCGGTGACATTTCCAGACTCAGAAACATGGTAGATTTCCAGGCTGAAGCCAAGATTGGCCAAGCAAAAAGCTGTTCTCCATTGTTAATAAGCATGTAAGGCTGAACATTTGCTGTTTCAAATTGCAATTTTGTTTACCCTTCATTTATGTGTACAATCAGAGTAATGTTAAAATGTTTTTCTGTTCAATTGATTATGATTATATTAGCACTATTTTGGCTATCCACCTTAAAGCCCCTGTACCCATTTAGTTCAGGCTGGAAACAGTGAACATTAGATCTAGTTCATTTCAAACTATTATCAGTTGACCAAGTTCTATACTTTTGTAACATCCCATTGTTTTCACTTCTTCTAAGCACGTTTCACCATCTTTAAAGGGGCAAAGCTAAATTAGAGAGACACAGTGTGTTGATAGCGACAGTTAGCTCACTGATTTTAAGGTTCATGATAAAAATGCTTCAGATAGATCCAGCACATTACTGTCTTATACAATGTACTGGACTGGAGCAAAACTGCTTTTGGTACAAGATTTGTGTGCAATAAGAGGGCAACGCACATCTATATCTAACTACTGCTGTCTTATAGTTGTTTTGTGAAAAGGACTGTGAGTATAACTGTTTAACTTTATTATACTTTAATTTCTTTGTACACTGTATAGATAGACAATAAACAAGTCTATAAGTAGTAATTTTATATTTTTTTTAATTTGGAGAAAATGTCAAAAACTGCCCTATGCATCGGCCTCAAGATGTCAACAGAGCTCATCCATCATTGGTTGCTATGAATTATAAATATTGGCAATGAAAAACCCATATCAGACAGTCTGTAATTATATACATAAATCTTGCTCTTGCTTGCCCATACACTTCAGCCTGTGCTACATCTTGGTTACTACTCCCTATATATTACCACACGTATTGAGATGTACTGCCTTGTAAACGTATTGTAGCAGACAGTTGCATTCTTTGAGCTTCGATCCTTTGACAGCTTTGTAAAATCAAACAGATGAGTGTTGCAGTGAAGTCAAACCCAGAGTGACTTGACTTGAGTGCGAGGGCTGCAGTGCTGAATAAGAAAAGCATTCGTCTTTGGGGAAGTGGCCCCGCTCACACTGTCTGGCTCTCCTGTCTTCTGTCTGTGGTAATGACTGGCCCCTGGTCACGGCAAACAATACCCCAAATCCCCACAGACCGGACCAGGCTACCCCCTTTCTGAATAGATTTAACAAACTCACATATAGAGAAAGCTACTCGTTTAAAATAAAGTGTGAGGATATTTTAGGCCAGTAGTTCTTCAAGTGTTGTACAGGTACCATCTTAATAATGTATAAAGGTGCACTATGTAACTTTTGATGGAGGGGCACCATTTGTTTGTCTTTATGGAGATATTATTGCTTTGCCTGAAATGTTCAATTTTATGGCATTTAACATGCCTATCTTTTATTTAACAAATATTTTACAAATACATTTGTAAGAATTGCCTTGAAAAACAGGATTTTGAGCTGGTAGTGCTACCTGCTTGTCTCCATGGACAAAATCAAATTTAATGTCATACTGTGGAACATTCCTGGCAAAGCAGTAACATCTCCATGGAGACATATTAGAAAGTTTATATCATGCACTTGCACTGCAAACACCAAAAAAATTCCATCATCATGTGCATGAGTTGCAACGCCACCGATCTGTCCATTTTCCAGTGTGCAGCACCTTGATTCATAGTAATATTCACAGAAGTATGCATTTTTTTATTCACAGATCACAGTCAGCATGCCATGAGACAACTTGCTAACTTCCCTATATTTTACATGAAAAATTACAATAAAAAACATTACATTTCCACCCATGCTGCCTCAGTCTCACTGCATTTCATATTTCTCCAGTTTTATTGTTTTTCATTTGATCTCTGTGTGAAGCCAACATTAAAACTTCAACAGAGTAAACATTTATCACTGAGTTAATGTACTGAAATAAATGAATACTACTTCTCATTTCCTTAGTGTTATATTGTTTCTGTAGTTGGCATATAATTAATTGCCATCACCAGTATACCCCCTGTATGCATCGCCCACACACTCTTTTCACTGGCACTTGAAATAAACAGGTTTCATCAGTTCAACCTGCAGACAATAGCTTTAAATAGATTTTCAAGCTTGAGTTGGAAAAAATATTTATACATCAAGATTAAAGTTTGTGTCTGAGAAGCTGATACGACAGATCCTCAGGTTATCTCACAGTTGAGGGTTAGGTAATGATTTTTTTTATTATTTTTTTTTCATATTTAGAAAGTACTGTTACTGAGTTGGCAATGTGTAGCTGCATATTGTATGTAACAGATATGACAATTTATCATAATTTGTCATCATTTTACTAGCATGTTAGAAGTTGGTGAGTTACTTTTTTTATTTTTACATAACTATCAAGATGATTAAATATTAATTGGTGAAAAGAGGGGGCCGGTGGGTGCTGCTTTGTCATTACAACTCAAACTGCTGTGTGGGCTGTCTGACTAGTCACAACCTGTCATCCCAATGAAACTCAGATCCTGATGTTTGACTGGCAAAGACGACAAGGTGAAAAGGTGATAGAAGAAAGCCAACAGAACATTTACACACACAGACACACACACGAATAGAAACAAATGTAGTGGCACCTACTGAGAATATATGAGATGTAGGTCTAAATGAAAGACATTACTTGTTACGCAAATGTTCCCAGTAGCCACATGTTATTAATGCATAAAGCACATAGTTAAAGCTTTACGTAGCATTTAGCTTTATAGTAATCATTACATTATATATCTGTTAAAGGTGCATTGCGTATCTTTCCTAGTGGAGGGTCTGTCACCTGCTTGTCTCCATGGAGATGTTATTGCTTTATTTAGAATTTTCCACAGTAGAGATTAAACATATCTCTCTCAAGGGAAACTATAGTCTACATTACAGGTCAGATCTGTGGAGAGGCAATAGAAAGACCCATAATGAAATGTTAGATGTGTTTAATGTCGTACCATGGAGCATTCTATGCAAAGTTATAACGTCTCTATGGAGACGAGCAGTTGACAGGCACTCCACCAGGCACAATGCACCTTTAACTGTAGGTACAGAGTTGACTATAAATTTTATTTATTTTTCCAGTGTTTTTTTTTTTTTTTTTTTTGACAACAGCAATGTTGTGGCTAAAAGATTACCTGGTGCAAGTCTGAACACTATAAGTTGTAGTCTATTGCTTTAGTTCTTATTCCCTTCTTCAAAGTTGACACACTTTTTACCCCCCGCCTTTTGCCCCTTCCACACCCAGCTTTGATCCCTGCTACTTGTCAGTCAGGGCATTGCTTATCTGAACCAATATGGCTGCACAAAGGGCTGGAGGACAGAGCAGACAGGAGAAGAGTCAGAGACGGGTTTCTCTGAATCACCTTCACTTCCATGACAAACTTTATTTTGTAAATCATAATAACGTGAGCCCTGGAGGCAGGGGGCAGCAGCGGGGTGCATGGGACAGGGAAGGGGTGAGATGGTGCACACCGGGACAGAAGGTCAGATATACCACAGTTGCACGGCAGCAGATATTTTTATTTAGACTGAAATATGGAAATAGCTTTTAAAGTTGTTTAAAGGACATTTAGTTTGAAAATGATGGCAGATTTTCTGTTATAGTATAGTGTTCTGTTTTTGTAGTATTAAGGTAAAACTAATTTGATGAGTTTCTTTGTAAAGGAGGTTCAGTGGGTGGGAAAATGGATTGGGATCATCATAAGTAGCCATATCAAGGCTACGTAGTAATAGAAATTTACACCAGGAGCGTCAGCGACATGTAACATAAGCAGAGCTGAATATGCGTGTATACTTTTGAAAGCTTCAGTTTACACCAGAGGCAGCAGAGCTGCTCCTGTGACGCCAACCTCTGCGTATTCTCACATTTAAACACAAAACTTTTTACACTGCTTATGTATTCAGTGTTAACTGGATGAATTATGTTGTAAATCACAATACGAAAGTTGACAACAAGAGAGACAATGCTTTGCAGCAATTACAAGCCGTATGTGCAGTGCTCGCATTAATTAAAATTTAAAGCTACTCACCATTTCACTTTGGTTGTCTGCACCACACACCATTTCCTTCAGAAGTTGTTTTTGTAAAGTTGCTCTCTGATGTCGTAAAAAGTTTAATATTTTTCCTCCATGGCTGTAAACTTTCCATAGTCCATCACGAGTTATTATCCGAGCTCCTGGATGCGACGCATGGTGTTTGAGCTTGGTTTTAGAAACGTATTTTGAAAGAACATTGTAAGTTTATTTTTACACTTTGTGCTTATTTCCTGTCTTGCCTCTGCTTAAAAGCCTGTAGATGCTCTGTTTATGCTGAAAAATTTGAACTCCAGCCTAATTTAAGTGATGCGTAGCGTAATGATGGCCACTGGACACGTGTATGACACTGCTCGTGTAAGGTGTCCAACTGGTTAAAATGTAAAACGACACCTGCACATATGCGTGTATGCCACTGCGCGTATATGCCGCCGCTGCGCGTATTGCTCTGCTGTAAATTGGGGGTTAGACAGATTTATATATCTACTTCCTCCTTTCACGAGTGAAATTTCAGTACCCCAGTTGAAAACTTAAACAACCTCCTCACTTTTATTGTAAGTACACTTGTACTTGTATCTTTACATTCCCTTGACTTCACATTTCACTGTGATTGGGTAATTCTCACTCACTCACTCACAATTCTCACTCATTTAGAGCCTTAAAGACAATGACCAAAGGAGGAGTGGGCGGGGAAACATATCTGTATTTGAGCACAGAGCTGCATTAAACAGAAACTTAGTGAATCATGATATGAAACTTTTACCAAAATAGAAGATTGTCACAGGAATAGGACCTTGATTTGAATCTTTATCGCCATATCGCCCAGCCCTATAATGCTTACAGTGACTCCCATATAATGAACTCCCATATGCCAGTCAAAGCCTCTTGTGTTGTGTCTGTCTGTGCAGAACTGTGTGTATTTGTTTGCTCTTGCTTTTGCTGTTTGCGTTTGAGTTGCAAGGTTATACCAACAAGCCAATCACCTGCCAGTTTACAACTCTCCTCCTGCTACGCTCCACTGTTCACAAACAAGCGTCCCGTCTCCCCATCACCTCCCCATACTGCCATTATTCAGCTCACACTCTATTTAAGTATTTTTTAAATTGATGCCCATACGTAAGCAGTAGGTGAAATAAGCTACCTCAGTCTGTCTTCCAAACAACAAAGGAACAGTTAATTCATTTTTTGATTCATGCCTTCTTAAGAGTGGCTTTTGGTTTAATCTCTCCTTTTTACTGTTAATCTGTTTACATCTTTTTCCTGGAGGCACATTCAATTATCACAGTGGAGAGGCAGTTTCTGTTAATTCCTGTGGAGTTATGTGTCCATCTCTCTGTTAGACTCAAATGAGAATGAGAACTAACCATTACTGTTTAGTGAATAACGTGTGTGTGGTGGTGTATTTAGCACCGTGTGGGCACCAAAGTCTGTATGCACACACACTTTATGGGGACATGCCACCCTAACAGGAACAAAAGTCAGATCCCCTGCACTAAAATCAAGTAGCTTACAGTTAAAATACTAGTTTGAAAGTTTGTGTGAACCAAGCATAAAACAGACTCATCTATCATTACATCTTTAACACACAAACCCTGCATATTTAGGCTTGAGTTATTTTCTTTCTAACCTTAAACTGTCATCTGGTAATACAGGAAGAGCTCCACTGTGTTTTTAAACTGCCCATACCTTCACCAGAATCATTTGGATGATTTCAGCTCTGGAACTGGAATTTATCTCTACTAAACAAAAGAAAACCACCACTACGTGACATCACAAGGTGGAACAGAGCATTTTGAGCTTTGGAGATGTAGACAGACTACTCAAACATGTGTGAATGAAACAAAACACAAGTTGAGGAGGTAACAAAATTCTAATATGACTTAAAGTTCACAAGAGACCTTTAATAAAACAAATTCACCTGGATATAAATTGTTTCCATATGAGCTTTTCTTTGTAACAGTCTCATTTAAATTACAAGATAGCCCTTCACGTGCTTTTGGAGTGGATAGTGTAGAAAAACATGCACATAAGTTCCTAGTACAAAGTGTATCATCTTTTCCGCTCACACCCCACAGTCCTCTCATACTTTAATTAGGGCACATTTTAATTGCATTGATTTGAAGCTCCATGTGAAAGATCCGACTCCCACACCATTGCCACAGTAAGGTGCAGACAGGTTATCACAGAGGTCACGTGGCTCTTAAGTCTGCTGTCAAAGGAACTAGTAATTATCCCACCTGCAGTAGAAAAGAACAATGGACACCTTTGTCTTGTTCTCTACATTTAACTCACAAAGTGGAAGATAATAATGTCTTTGTTTTTTTTCAATTGCTTTACCCTTGCTAAGTTGTAGCTATGTACATAACATAGCAAGTGTTGGGCTTGTCTATAGGTTGGTCTAGTGCAGTGAAAGTTGATCTGAAGTACTGCTGTAATGTAAAAAGGTTGTCGATAAAACCCAGGTGCTAATCCATACTAAAGTTCACTTTAGATGCTAGTTGTTTATATAGATACTAGTGGAAAAAATGCATATGGGAAAATTAAACTTTTTCAAAATGATCTCTGAATGGTCTAGATCTAAATTCATCTTAGACTAATTAGACATCTATTATAGTACACAAATGAGCTAGATAAACTTGCTGCAATCTGCATACAAATACACAAAGTGACCCCTGTTTACAGAAAACTGGACAACCTTTTTTAGAATTGTCCTGAGGCTCTTCCCATGATTCACACAGAAGTCTTGTATTGATTTGTATACTGTTCTTTACAGTCTCTTCTTTCTGTTGCCCAGAGCAATCACTCACCATGTTTATTTGTGTTTTTGTCATTAGGCTGAACCAGAGGGCTTCTCCCACTTCCACCTCTACGTTTGTGCAGCCTTCCTGGTGCGATGGCGGAAAGAGATCCTGGAAGAGAGAGATTTTCAGGTATCATGCGCACGCCTCCACACGGATCCTTTTTGCTCTCCTTGAACTAAATATTCATAGTATTAGAAATGTCTCATCGGCTCCAAAGTAAACAATACACCTTTACACAGTCCAGTATCAAAGAGTGCTAAACCAGCGAGACCCCAGTCTCCCAAGCCTCCAAACATATTTTTGTTCTTTCTATTGTAAACTTGGATGATAGAGAGAGATATATAGATATATAGATGTATATAGGGAGTTCATTAAAATGAAGAGACTACATGTGTGGGTTTCTTGTCATGATGAATCATGATCTTTTTCCTTGAAGCCCCCCTGCATGAACCGGAAACCTGCAGGTTCCCTTCTGCCTAAAACTGTTGCCCCTGCAAATACAACACCTATAAAATTACAAACTTTATTACAAACATTTATTTAATAGAAATAGACATGGGTATGTTCCCATACCCATTTTCCAATCATTATTTTGGATTTGGGATTAGAGCATACTTTTATACTCTTACTAGGTCTTTTGTGCTTAGTTTAGACATGGTGGAAACCAGCCCATGTAGCACAGTTCATGCATTCTTTTTTCTAGTTAAGTTGAGTTAATTGTAATTTTCTATATATTTTTTTTTGTTTCACACCAGAAGCTGTCATGATATTGACACATTTAAGTTAAGAGTGTAGAAACCCAAATATTTAGTGATGTTGTTGTGACATACTCTGTCATCTAAATACAATTACTGATCATGAGCTTGTCACATTGCAGGCTTCCAGAAAAGAGAAATTAACTTGTGTTTACTTAAGACTATAGACTCTGCTAATGTCTCACCAGTAGCAGTGTGCTGAAGCAGTGCTGAAATGGCAGTGGGAGGAAAAGATAATCACCAGGGAGATGTAGCATTTAGTAACAAGCTTAATTGGACTGTTTCTCACCCAATAAGAAATCATTGAGATGTGATCCAAAACAGACATGTTCCCATAGTATTGCTCAGTGCTGATCACCAAATTTCTTCTGAAAAGCTGAGTACTGGAAAATTAAGATCTGTAAAATTCCTTAATTTTACACTTGATTAACCATTATTGTTTGTTCACTACTGTGTCCTATGTTATGTCATGAATTTGTAGACTTTTAACTACCAATATTCTCTTGATGAAATGGTTCCCCACTGCACATGTTCAGAAAGAAATAACACACTGAAATGAATTTTCCACCTCAACATATGCTATGTAACTTCTTGATGAATAGACAGAAGAAGATAGTAGCTCTACCAGAAAAAGTTACACAGTCCACCTTTAAAGTGGAACAGTGGCTCTCATACATGTTGTAGGAGACTGTAGCATGTTCCCTCTGCTGACACTGACGCTGGTATACATAGCTGTGTCCATGTAGATAAATCTATGGTGTTCCAGTTGTGTACAGACCCAGTAGAAGACTGTCCCATGCTGGCCTACATCCCTCCCCATTACCTCCCTGGTCATTAACTGTGGGTTTAAAAGTCATTGTGAGTGCATTAGGAGATGACAGTACACAGCTGCCAGAAGGTGACTTTGGCTGCCAACTCACAGGGGGACTTGGCCTCTTAACAGCAGCAATACCAGCTTCATCGCCACATACACAAACACTGCTTTTGCCTGCTTTCATTTCTTATCATTTTCAAGTTCGTCATCACTTTTTTTTTTTTACCTGGGTATAGAACATTTTGCATACATTGCACACTGTAATCCAAATACAAATATGTTGTATTTGTAAATGTTTTCTTGATCAGTTACGTTTGTCTAAGTCTAAACAATAGCTCAATTTTGATCATATGAATAAATGGATTCATATTATATATTCTGGTTTGTCTCTACAAACACTAGAATTGTGTATTTATATGAATTAGGTCGATGTGCAAATAAGTAATATTCAATAATACTCCATTTAAAGCTGACGTATTATGCACTCAATATTTCCGGGGTTTTAACCATGCTATAGTTGTTTCTTCTCATTTACCCTCTTGAAGTTGTATTTGGAGTGATCTGTGCGTGTTTGAACAGTGTTTGATCACTACAGTTTTCTAATGAGGAACTCAGCAGACATATTTCTTTTCATTGTAGATGAAGTGTAGATGAATATTGAGATTTACAATGTCCAAATTATAAAATAATGATTCATGGGTGTCACAGATTATAACTACATACAAACTTTAATATTTGCAATAGTGCATATTATAACTAAACTTGAAAATCTTCATGTACACGTAAAATTTTTGCTTGATTTTCATCTTAACACATTAGCACTTTGTACCGCAGAAATATTCCAATCTATTAATAATGAGAATGGAGAGTGTCACAGTCCAGCGTAATTGAGGTTGAAATTTGTGTTGGCATGTTCCTTTATGTCAGGAAAACATTAAAAATGAATTGTACATTTTCATTAAAGTTTTATAAGATGTTGCCCATTCTCATCTTGGCCATATTGCTTACATCTTACATATATTCAGCAAGAACATTGTGTCTAAACCACATTCCTTCTCTTCATTAACCTCCATTGCTGCACATTAAAGATGACCTTCTCTGTAGTGGCCCTATATACTTTTACACACTATACAAGCTCCACACACTACACAGCACTAAGGGCCCTGTTGATAAAAATGAGAGCAGCCATCAGCGGAGCACCAGCATTGGGAGTTTTTTGACTATGAAAACATGTAAAACTTTAAAGCTCCATAGAGTGACATTGAATCCCTCTCATTGTGCTGTTTTTATTTATTTCAATGGCTGTCAAGTGAGTATTTCTTTGTGAGGAACCATATTATGCTCTTGCAATACTGTCAGGGGATGGGAACGTGGCAGACAACCATTTAACAAATCAAAGAAGAGCAGTATATATTTTGCAAATGCACAAACGTTGGTTCTTTTGAAAGACAGCAAGTTAGGAGATGTATTCACCTTTACCTTGTATTTTGTACCAATCAAATAAACCATTCTAATGGCTAGCATTTTATATGACATTTGATTTAACCGTGAGCTCTTTCTTTGCATCTCCAACTCAATTACTTGTGCTTTTTTAAAAATTTAGTATATTTTTTCCCAATCATTTTATACAGAATTTTGATATCTATCTCCTGAACTAACCTATAAGCTCCACTGCACTGAGTCTTGCTGTAGAGAAACCAATGTATTTATGAAGATTTTATTAAGTAAGGATTGCTCTGGCAGTATAGAAGGAAGAGCACTGCAGTAAAACAATGAAAACTGCAACTCTGTGAACTCTGGAAGATAACTTTGTGACAAGTTAAAGCCGCTTTAGATTCAAGACCTACTGAGAAGAAATGACAAAAAGCAAGTACAGTATATTTAGAAAGAATCTGTTCTTTTGTGTGTAGGTGTTACGGCCATACATAATGTGTCAAAGATTCCCAGCCGTCTTTGTTCACTGGGGTCAGTGCAAATCATTATAGAAACTTGATTTTGAGATATATTACTTTACATCTTTGTTATCAGACATAGCCTGCCAGCTAAAACTATTTTAAACAGTGCTCTCCCGTTTAGTCCAGTTCCTGAGGGAAACAATAGCATAAAAGTTATGATAAATCATCTTCCTCCATATAACTGCCACTTCTAAAACAAACTAAAGAGCCATATCCCTTATGGGTGGCACAGTGGTCCAGTTGGGAATTACATAAAGATTGGGTTTGATTCCCAGAAAGGAGCTGGCTTTTTGTGGAGTTGGCATGTTCTTCCCGTCTGCAAATTTACTTTACTCCCCTAAAATAAACAACAATAAGGCATGGTCAAATAAAACAACAAATAAATCCATTCTGCTTTTTGGACTTTTATGTTTGGCCTGTCAGTTCAGATCTCACTCTCACTGATTTGCATATGATGATCATGAGCCCTCTTTTGTCCTGTCTGCTCTTACTTACCTTGTCTCCCAACAGATCTAACATGAACTGCTCCTCTGATCTCCTTAATCCTTATGGATTCATTAATTGTCATCATTAAGGAAATCTTAATGTCACCAATTTCACCTCAAACTCCAGTCTTTTAAAAATATGTTGAAAATGTCATCTTGGTTGACTCAAATTGAGTTGCGTATTGTGGCGTGTGAGATAACGTGACTAATTTTGGCACAGATTGAATAGGGGGTTTTGAAGGGAAAAGCTCATTTCTTTTTGGCTTGTACTGTCTAATTCTTAGAGATTTCTTCTGGTGATCTACTGATCTCCGAAGTTCAGACCAGGACAAGCATTTTTTTAAGGAGCTGCAACATCCTTCAACTCTGCCCTGTCCTAAATCCTGTTCTTTTTGTACTTACTGTTTTTTGCTTCCTCCTACATGACATACTTGTTTTTCAGGGCAATATTAAACCAACAAATCCTTGCACAGTTACATTAACAATCCCATGGTGCATTTCTTATACACACCATAAATGCATCATCAGCACACATCTCATATTCCTAAGGATGATATAAGCCAATCGTTATCCCCGTAGTAGAAGAGAGTGGCATGTTAGAGGCAGCTTTAAACCTCAATATGATCAAACCAATTAAAATACTGTGATTATAGCTCAATCTAAAGTTAATGTTAATCATGCAAGTAGAAACCATAAGTTATCTCTTTATGCAAAGAGTAACAAATGGCTTTTCACACAGACAACATAAGCTACATTATATGTAATGACCTTTACTTACACTTAAGACGTTCACTTTAATTAAAATTTTCTGTAAAAGCTGTGAGAACCAAAGTGAAGTTTACTAGCAGATCATGCCAGACTTTAAGTGTTTTTGGTATAAATGCATTAGAAGTAGTAGTTTCTCTCCTTCTTTCTCTGACATCCGGTTCACACACTGACATTATGAGCACTGTTTGGGTTTCCTGTTATATGCTCAAGTCTAGCATGTCTTAAGGAGACATTGCACCAAACGTCTTGCACAAACAACTCAAATTGGGTAGAATCTATGCATTATTGCTGTAATAACCACATCTGTTAAGCCGTAATTCCTTCCTCCCCAGTCACGCACTCTCACATTCAGGCTCGGAGCAATTTAATAAAGGTTTGCAACCTGTTCTCATCAATCTGCTCATTATTACGCTGAGCTGTGCCTCTCAAGCCTGAAGGAGAGGGAGACTTGTTACCTGCCACTTACCTCACCTTTAATGGCATTTACAATGGAGTTGTAGCTGAGTATTGACTGTTTTGATTGATTCATGCTCAGTGCATTTTATAGTCATAAATTACTCACTCACTCACTCACGTACTAACTTACTTACTTCTAGTAGGAATATATTTTTTCAAGCAAAAATATATTTATATTTTTTTCTTTTTAAAATTCCTCATCAAAAACTTGACAGGTCATGTTTCATTAAAAGATGGTTAGCATAAATATATTTTAAATTGTGCTACTCATCAGAGGACGTTTTCTCTGGTTTTGCGATTTTGGGCTGGGGGAGCAGATGCGACATACATAGATGAAATTCCAGTTATGTTGGTTAGCAAGTATACTGTAATAAATGACTAACTCTTGTATAATTTACACAGTAGTTGTAAAGAGTGTTTAAACTGTCAGAAAAAAATTTTGTCTATTGCTTCTGGATGGAATTTTGGTATATGGTTTTGTTTTGAAGTTTTATGTTTAACTTCTTTTAACCCTTAACTAGATCTGACTTTGGTCTCAGATCTCTCAAAAGTGCAGCTAATTGTGTTAATGTATAAAGCAAAATGTGACGGGCAGTGATATATGACAGACTATAGTAGAATTACAAGCTTGGGGTCCTCAGAGGCCAACGCAAATGCCTGATTCACTATAATAGTTTTAATTAAAAAATGCTGGGAAAGTCATTTCAAAAGCGTAATTCATGCATTGTTATCAACGCAGAAGGGAGAAGGTGTGTGTGTGGATAGGGCTGCCTTGTTTTGCTGGGATTGGATTGGTTAAGCTGCTAAATGAAAAGGACCGTTCTCCCCAAGCAATCTGGCTTCCTACGTTCCACCTCAGCGCCCCCACCATACCTCTAAGTACAGGCCTGGACTGCGAGGATAACTTCACACATACTTGAAAAACATGCAAGGGACACGCCATTAGACCTCTTCTAATGCAAGCGCATGGAAAGAGCCAATCAACTAATTACACGGGGAAAATGTTTGCACCCCAACGATTGAGATGAGTTAAAAAGGCCCTGCTGAAGTTCAAAGAGAGAGTCAGAATAAGGAAAGGGCACTAGACTAGCTTTTTGAACGTGGCATGGATTGATCAAATTGTTTGGGGGTTATGTTTAAGGCCAGATCAGGGTGCAGACCTGAGTGAATGCATTTGAGTTTCATATGGGTGCCAACATATTATATTTCCATTAAGTGGTATTATTTTATCTGCATCAAATGAGGGTGCGGACATTTTTAACTGAGGTTACAATGCACTCTTTTGCACCCCTGTCGATCTGGATCTGGTTAGGACTATTGGGTATTTAATTTAAATGCTAAAGCACACCTTGTTTATGGGAACTGATGACTTGTCAAATGTAGAGCTCTGGATTGTGGCACAGTTAGCCTAATGATAAACCGATGGAGATTTTAAGATTTTAAATACTAAACTTAACGTTCTATATTCTGACACTATACTGTGATAAATGTATTTACCTGTAGTAACCCAGAATCTTGTTTGTTGTTTCATGGCTCCTTTGTTTACTGTGTTTTACATAGTTTTGGTTAATGCATCATTATGAACATTTTTATGTGTGCTTCCAACTGCGGATTTCAAAGGTAACGGTCCAGAGCTCTATTAAAAAAAAATTCTTACTATTTAAAGCATTTTTCATGATGATAAACACAGCCTGAAAATTAAACTATTAAATGACAATTGAAAACATCCAACAGTCAATAACGAAGCAAAAATAAGTACAAATATAAATATGACAGGACAATGTCAGACTCATATGTTGTGTGGGTGCACTAGGTTATGCTGTGTGCTGTATGCTGAATAAATAAGCAGACATATAATACATTTTTCACTTCTACTTTCTCTGTTCTTCAAAGTAATGTTTTGCATGTAGTGGCCCCATGCTCCCTTTATCCATGCAACGGCACAGTGCCTCTCTCTCACACTTTGAACATCTGTCACACACAGATCCAGCTGTGTGTTTTGGTCTGGTCTGTTTTTCATTCTTTGGCTCTAATCCTGTCACATGAAGTGGCACCACACAAACAATATTTTCCAAATCACCATCTACAGTGAAAGCACCTGAGATGGGCTCTTACACACGGAGCTGCTGCTTTTAAAGTCTTAAAATTACATGTTTGTTGGGGAAAATCAACCCTGTGTTTACTTGATTTTGACAATAACAACATTATTTAAAATTTGAATACACTGATTGTTATAGGCAGCGTTAAATCAATTAGCTCTAACTGATTTGAAATGTGTTGTGGATTTCAAATCCGGTGGGTTGGAGTAGTTTCACCTTGCTCCTGAGTTAACAAAGATCCACTTTTTAGCTTTTAATCCTATTACTAAAAATAAAATTACTAAAATAATAGCATTTATATATATATGGTTTTTTTGCACTGAAAAAATTTTGAAAAACATGTATCCTTTCTGTGAGCAGGTATGCCTCTCCACAAACCTGATTCATAACCAGTGTAACCCTGGTAACGTAACAACTTTTTTTCATGTAAAAATAGTGTAACGCACTACTACTGAAAATTTGGTAATGAAACGTAGTTCCTTTTTTAACTCGGCACAACATTACTTTTCTGTGTAATCGAGCAGTCCTCCCTGGTCGACAATCGCACCAGGAGCATGGGGGCACGTTCCCGCCTGGCGGAGAGAGCACAGCAGTGAGGTACCTGCATATGTCCATGATGCTGCTTTGCCTGTAAACAATACCATAGAATGTATACTATAAAACCAACTAACTCTGTGAGTCATGGGTGCCCGTAACCAGAAATTTACAGTGTGGGACTTTAGTACGTAAATATTACAGTATATTTCCCTAATTCTAGTATTTAGTGTTACAGAAATATCCATACAAAATGTGAGTGTACCTCTGCAGTAAAAGAATGGTTCTTTCTGTTTAAATTCACTTGAATATTGTAGCTGCTCATAGTGCCATTATATTGCTCTCCATATCATGTTTGTAATATAAATCAATGCAGCAGAGTGATGAGAAAGAGGACTATAGACAGGGACTTGTATTCACTTTAATTACAGCTCTGTGGAAAGTGCAGACCTTTGTAAATGCCAGCGTGTGTCCTCTGATCATAACTGGGAGTGAGGTGCTTTAGGTTAGTCTGCTGTTGGCAGTGAAGCAAAGGGGAGCCCCCTAGAGAAGCACAGAGAAGCTCGAAATGTCAGCACTATTTCAGTCACTGCGATGAGCAGCGCCACAACTTTGTGCAAAATTATTACCGCTATTAATTTTATGTAGCACATTTAAATGTTAATCAAGATGCAGTTAATTAAAGTTCGTGTTTGTTTTTGGTCTTTTTGTTCTCAAGACAGTCAAACAAATATAATCCTCTCAGGCTGAATTTACATGTGTACTTAAGTACTCCATTATGCTGCACTCTTAATTATTTTAAGACAGGTAAACAGTCACAACTGAACATGGGTTGGGTTATCATTGCCTTAACCAGCATATAGAGGACAAACAAAAGCTTTTCTCATTCTCAGTATATGAACGGCATTTACTGCAGAGGCTGCAGTAGCACTGATTAACAAATGTACTGGGGTTAAGGTAATGAGGATTTAGATCAGAGAGAGAGCTTTTTATTTTTCTTTGTTTTGTTTTTTTTAAGTTTGCTTTCTGATTGTATAATCATCTTAAGAACCAAAACATCAAATTATTACATAAACAACAATGTTTTTGTAATTAAGAATAAATCAGCATTACAGTTTGTGTCCCTGAACATTATTGCAGATGTGTGACTGTTTGAACATGTTCTTGTCAGATGTGTTTAGTTACATTTCTTATAGGCAATTCCATGCTCAGCATAATGAAAGTCCAGCCCCTATTATATTCTTACGCCTTTGTCCATGGCATTTTGTTACTAACGTATCTACATATGATCTCCAATTAGTGTGAATATTTAGCAATTTTGAGAAAGGTCTTCCCCATCTATTTGACTAAACTTGTACATTCCCATTAATTACTGCAAGTTGATGCTCCATATTTTTTCTTTGGTGACATATTTATCTTTTTTTATTTGTTTATGTAGAACTGAACTGACTTCCTGTCTGCTCTAATTATGAGAAACAAAGTGTGTCCCTGTCATTGCGCCAGGACTAAAATGCTTGAAAATTGGCGCTCGCTTATTTTAATTGGGACATCTGGTCAATTTCAACGTTGTCCTTTGCCAATACAGCGCTGCAGTCCAAACTATCTAATCCTCGGTGATCTCCATTAAAAACTCTAATGTACTTCACACTTGCGGTTAATCATTTTGTACCTCTTGTATGCTTGAGCGATGGGTCATTTCTCCACATCACCACCTTGCAATTCTCAGTAAAGAGTTTAGTTCCTCTTTTGATTAATTTTGTCCTTTTAGCCATTTATCAAGACTAGACCACCTCATTTTGTGCTGGAGAACTTTCTTCCCAAACTTGGCCTGCGCATACCTTCTCTGTTCTGATAGATTGTAGACACATAGTGCTCAAAGTGAGACAAGGCCACCCCCGGTAAACAACTTTTAATAATCACCCTTTTGATTGAGTGTCGCGCCGGATGTGGCATATGAATCTTTGGTGCCAAAACAACAAAGAAATCAGAGGAAAAATGAGCGCAGAACAGATGGGCTTTAAAGCTGTGAAGTAACCACGAGCATCACTGGGTACATTTACATGGCCAGTAAAAATCTAATAACTAGAACAATCAGATAACTCTATAATCTAACTTGGTGTGTGTTGACATCATAGACTGTATAAAGAAGGGGAGTAAGGGAGTGTGATGTCACCCACAGTGTTCGTCTCCAGTCAAATGAAGCTCATGATGCTAGCGGTTACAGTTATGGGGTGAATTTGTTGTCAAGAACCTTAGGAATAGTTATTCATTTACGATCAAAATAGTAAAATAAAAATATCAGGATCATGAAGAGCGGGTTAATACAAACATTTTAAGACCAAAATGACGACCCTCACAACCAGCCTAACCAAGTACTACGCTCACAGTTGATGCAAATGCCCTCTGGGAGATGATACGCTAAATCTTTTATTCCTTCTGCCATAAAGCTTTTGAATGGAAAGTAAATTTGCTATTGTGTTCCTGATACACTGAGGTTTGAATGTATGGCGTGTGTTGTATGTATTCGTTTTTCTTTTTATTTGATTATTTATGGATTGTGCACAACCAGAGATGTGTGAACTGAATTGCCCTTTTGGTTTAATAAAGTTGTTGATTGATTGATTGATTGACAGCAGCAGTTATAGAGATGTAACTGTAAAGTCAATTGGAAACAGCCAGAAGTGCTACATTAGAATGCTGTTACCTCCAAAAATATACCCAGAGTTGTTTTTTGTTTCATTTACACATGTTTTGTTATTAGTCTGTCCACATTTCTAAAAATCAGAATACTCTGTTCTAATTTGTGATGTACCGTAGTGGCAATTTTCAAGTTAACAGGTACCTTTTACTTTCGGTTCAGTAGAGATGGGCAATTTCAGGGATGAAATGATCCAAAAGATTCTGCTGAAGGTGTATGGAGGTTAAAAACACAGTGGAGTGCTTTCTGTATTACATGACATCACAATGTGGAGCAGAGTATTTTCAGCTTTTAGAGAAGAATTAATATGCAGAGTCTGAGTGTTAAAATGTGTGAATGAAACTAAACACAACTCAAGGTATGTTTTTGATGAGGAAACAACATTATACCAGATCAGAAAATAGCTCAATATGCATAATTTTCTTTGTCAAACATGCACAGGGCACATCTGATACAACTGTTTACATGACATTTCAATAATCCAATAACTCAAAAAATCCGATGATCAGATTTAAAAAGCCACTGTTTCATCCAGGCTTTTGTGGCATGACTCGGCTCTCCCCATACACACCTAAATGTCCTCCATCACTGACAACAAGAGTTCGCTGTGAGGCTAACTCGTGAAGGGGATTGAATTATTGCACTGTACTATTCTGATGACCAAAGCTGCTCTTAAAGTGCACAGCCATCGCTCATAGTTTGGCATGGCTCTGACAAAGTGTGAATGAAAGAGAACACGTACTGTACAAATACACTGATAGTGATTAATACAACAAATTCCCAGTTCTGACTATACGACATTGTGAAGTCTACCTATCCTTCCTGTTGTTTTGGTTTTGTTTTTTTTCCCCCAATGGTTCTATTGTTTACTTATGTAATATATCAAGAACTGAGAAGCATGCATCCATGGACTATTTGTATCTCATTTTAACCTAATAAAAATCAGATTCAAGGGGCACTATTTTTGGGTCGAAGGGTCTACCACCTGCTTGTCTCCATGAGGATGCTATTGCCTTGCCTGGAATGTACTACAGTATGGCATTAAACTTAATTATCTTGCTTAATTAAACTTAATTATCTTGAAACAGCTTGCTTCTTTGGAAGATGGCATATTTCTAAAGGTAGTTCTGAAAACACCTGTAATGAAGCAATGTTAAGAATTCAAGTTTAATTCCATACTGTTGAACATTCCAGCAAAAGTAATAATATATTCATGGAGACAAATGCATTTCATACTCTCCACCAAAAAAGTTATGCAGAGCACATTAATTTAACCCTCTGACTGAATGTAAGGCTGTATTTACATTTTCTACAATGGCAAGAAATACAGTAAATTGTATTGTACATGTATATAAGTAGGTGCAAGTAGTAATTGTGTCGTCTATAGATGCCTTTGATGCTTTCGAACCATCACCTCATGAGTTTACTGAAGTATAAGATTATATCACCGACCAACCTGTGATCTACTCCCCTAAATGATGACACCCAATTTTCTTTTCACTTTTGATGAATTTGCCGTTCTTCTGCAACGAGTCGGCCCAAAGCATTTATCTGCGGCTTCCTGTCATTGGCAACATTATCATTTGGCAGAGGTTTATCCACAAGGGGGAGGGAACGGAGATACGAGGAGGCAGACTTTTATAGCTTTCTTTTGGGCAGCGATAACAAAATAACAGAGCAGTTGTAGGCGAGGCACGTGGCCCTGTTCAACTCGGTTAAGACACAAAAATGGCAAATAAACAGCTCCATCGATCGTCTCATAAGGAATAAATGAACTGGGCGGCACTGGCAGAGAGGAAGAAAAATAGAAGATTTGAAGAATGAGATGGGTCATGAACTCAGACATTCATATTGGAGAGAAATTTAAATATGAAGACTGAAACACTATTTATTGTTTGGCTTTCACAGAGGATTGTATTGTGTACAATCGGCTAGAATTATGCATGCTGACACAAGTTGAAGTACTGTGTTTTTCTCTTAATACAGGTAAATAGTGCATAGTCAAGTTGGATAATAATTGAAGGGTACTGCAGCAGTGATGCTTGTGGCATTGTATTAGATTGACTCGAGAGGGTGTAGCTACTTTCTATGCTTATGGGAGAATGCTGTAAAATAAAAGTGCTGGACTTTTCAATCTTATTAGGCTGTTTTCAGAGGTTTTATTCAGAGATAGACAGATATATTGAATGGCCGATATTGGGCTGATGTTATTAGTTTATTAGGCTACAATATTTCAGTTTTCTTTTTTTTTTTTTTTTTTTTTAGTTTTGGCTGACCTGCTGTATAAAGAATATGCATAAAGCTTTATTTGAACACGAGATATCACTACTGACAACATGACTACACAGCACGCCTATAGATTTGTGGTAAAGAAGGAGCTGTGGGTGATTTGTAGTAAATTTAAATTACACAGTCTTGGGGAAAATTAACAAAATTGTCCTCACATGTTGGCCCAAAAATATCAGCAGAGCATACTGGCCGTCGGTTTCTCTGGATTCTAAACAATCGCCATCGTTCGTGAAAAAACCCATATCTGTCGATCTATAGTTTAATTTGTGTATGACTTTTCAGATTTTTAATTGGTTTTTGTCCTTGTAGTTTCAGTTCAAACCAGAGGTGGTGTTCTTCGTGTCTGGTCTTGGTGTAGATCTTGTTTGGCCTCGAGTCTTGGGAGACGTGCATTACTGTTTTCTGAGTTGACTTAAGTCATGCTAAAAGAATGTAGTGGTGAAATAACTAATTTAACCCATTTTCACTTCTCTGCTTGTCATGCAGAGAGGGCAGATGGCTAGAAGACGACTGAGCTTGAACTTGGATATTGTTGAAAAATGGAACTAGTCATGCAGAGACCCATATTATGCTTCACTAAACAGATAAAATGACAGTTTTACTTTTTTTTTTGCCATTCTCAACTTGACATTTCAAATCTGTTGTGTTAGCAGGGCATAGAGGTAAATGCTAAACTTGGTTAGTAAAACACGTTCTTCCCACTCTCTTAATTAGCAGCCTGGACCCATGACCCCGTGGCACACAATATGAATATCAACTAAATTAAACTAAAGCCCATTTTACACAATGCAGCTTACATGTCATATTCTACTGTTGACTAGTAATGAAACCAATCCATTATTGAAACCATCTATTTTGTCTAAATGATATACACATTTTAGAGGCACATTTTAACAAGTGGTGCAGAGTGGTCACTCTTACCTTTTTGCTGAAAATCAACACCTAAATGAGACCATGAACACTTGTATTGGTCTCAGGTTGCTGAAAATGTGCTGTTTAAATCCATTTTGTATTTTCTTGAGTTTTCAGACAATCTTAAAACTTATGTGGCTGTGATTGCCAGTGTGTGCATTGTGTCATTATGTCAGCTGATGAACATTCTTCCATAGACATACATGCAGAACCTTCCCCCTGCTTGATGTCACTGCAAAGTATCATGTGTGTAAAATGGACCTATCGATCTGAACTTTTTCAAGTTTTATAAGCAATTTCATTTTATATATTATTTCATTAATCCTCGTTGTAGGAATTACCGTTGAAATAATTGTGAAAACACCTTAACTGACAACCCCGCTTTCAATCCAAAGTAAATTAGCACATCCCCTTTGCTTCTTTAGCAGCAGCAGGCCCTCTTTAGCAGCAGACAGTTTGGCAGTGCTCTTCGCCTCTTACCTCCACCCGCTCCTGCATTAGCACCCACTGTTTGCCAGAGTGCCTATTTTGTGTAATTATACGAACTACAGCAAGCTAATGGCCCTGACTGAGCAGTGCCCGGGCCCATTACACCTCGGGGTGCTGCAAAACACCATTACCACCAGCAGGAGCAGCCCTGGCGTGTGCGCATGTAGGTGACAGTCTACGTGCGTGGCCATGTAGATGTGTAGGGAGAGAGGGAGGTCGGTACCTGCCAAAGAAACACAACAGTTACTGCCTGTGATTGCCATTTGTTGAGCGGGAGTGGAGTGTTTTGTTGGTTGAGCAAAAACACCTGTCATCTCTTCTCTATTAATTCCTCCTGGGCTTTAGCAGCAGACTGCCATGGGGAGATGCTGTCGGCCACACTGGAGTGACAGTTAGGCACCTCCCAAGCATCGCATCACAAAATACTGTTTTTATTTGGGCTAAAGTTTCTCCATAATATTTCAGTGTCAACTTTCATATCTTAGATACCAATTTGCATACTAGAATTTAAAGAGGAAAAAAAACACTTAAAACCAATAATAACTACATCTTAATTTGCCTTAACAAAGCACTTAATTAATAATGAACAATTAGTTTATTAAAACGTATTCAATCTTTGCAACCTCTAAGTCATAACCCTAATCCTTTTGTTAAAATTGGAGTAGTCAATTCACAAACTTACTTCACCCAGAAGCAAAAAAACAAACAAACAAACAAAAAAACAGAACTGTGTGGAAAAAATCAGGCCGTTATATGTTGTTTTCATGTAATTATTAGACATTAAACATTTTATTTTTATAAATTTTTAAGAAAGAGCCATGTGAGTAACTATGACGTTTTAGGATGTGAGCTGATTGGCTGCCCTTTGGTGGTCCACCCTCACTTCTCCATCTGTTCTAAAGCTGTGCTAGTGGCCAGAAAAATGCTGCATGTGAAAAATGATGCACTGTGCCAAAGGGGTTGCGAGCGTTAAGAACTAGTTAAATATTTGTAAATACTTACTTCTTCCTTTCTCTGTTTGAAAATTAGGTGCCCCAACTTTAAGTAGTTGGCCTGAGTCATTATTAAGAAAGTGTTTGTTCTTTAAAAGTTAAGTTTCTGTGCTCTTTAGTTCATGCTGTGTTCAAGCTTATTATTAAGTGATACCAGAAATGTTTCAATGAATATAAGGCACTGTTCTGTACTCTTTTATCATAGTCTAGGTGACAGGGATAAAACAAGTCTCACCTTATAGTTTTATATACACTTCACTTAACACTGCGTCATTCTCGCCATACATTTTCTTCACAGGCGGACTGGCTGTGATTGCACGGTTTATCTCTGTTGGAGTGTGAGCATTTATGCATGCTCCTGTAGGTTTAAGAGCTATTCCACAGATAACACTTAACTGTATTAATAGCTGAAGGAAGATTTCTCTTTAAGTCGTCACCTCTCATAAGTAATATTCATCTCCTCTGTATAAGCAGTTTCATAATGCGCAGAAGGGCTCATATGTGAAAAGTGGAATATATACGGAATATAATATTATGCATGTATTTGTATCAGTCTCTTCTTCGAGATCTTGTTTTATTTCAGGTTTTTTTTTTTCTTTTCTTTTGTTTTGTATTTTTTTATTCTTTACATGAAGTGACTAGTGTACACTAATGATACTTTAAAAACAATCTTACCAACCAATAGTGCAGACATGTCAGACTTAGGCGTGGGGGCCATAGTTGCCCTGCGAGATCATATCAAATGTGTATTAGAGCTGGCCCGCTGGCTACAGATAGATAGAGACATTATTTATTTAAAATGTTGTTATTATTTTATATTAAGATTATTCTGGATTCAGTGTTGAAGCAAAATTATTATTAAACATTTATTTTAATAAGACAAGGTTTAACATTACATATCTGAAAAGAACAGAAAACATGCATGTTGCTGATTTTTTTTCAATAAATATTTAGTTTGGCCCACAACTTAATCCCAGTTTTTAATTTTGGCCCTGTGTGAATTTGAGTTTGACACTGCAGTAGTGTTTCAGACATGGCCTACCGGTCTTTTAATTTACTTTGATTGTTTGATTACTTATACTTTGATTACCAGAAAAAAGTTTTAAAACTGTAAATTGTATAGCATTCTCTAAAAGTATCAATAAAAAAGGAACAGGTGGAAGAAATAAAAAAAAATACAATGTCTTACTCAAGTGAAAACCCATAATAGGCTATAATAAACAACTAATAGAAAGTTAAATGGTAAAAAAGCAAAAAGGTGAAAGGTGTGAAATTCAAAATGTAAAGCACAGGTGCTTTTCAAGGATTAGGCCAATAATTGACACGCTTTATAAATGTGTGAGTGGTGGGGATAATAATGCGATCTGAAACACTGCTGTGTACAAAATATTGTGTATGTAATAATCCTCGTATTAATAAAGGATTTTTAACTTTTGTATACAGGAGAGCCTCTGATCTCTTTTTCACCTCCACTTGGTTTTTAGTTGTCCAATTCATGTTATTTGGACAACTTGGTGGAGCTTTTCCAAAAGTTCAATTTATTAGAAGACTATAATTCTAGTTCTTATAGAAAGCTTCGCAGTTGTATATGGTGCTTCATCACGGGGTGGATAATTATGTTCACCAACAGTAGGCAGGTAGGAATAATGGTACCTGGAGTGTCATTTAGGACCTAGCTATTTCCATTCAGAAGAAAACACATCGGCCATCTTTGAAATGTGTATCGATTTGGGTCCGCCGGCTGGTTAACAGTATACAGAGTAAATTTCACTTGACACTGGGTCTCCATGCCTTGTGCTTTTCTTTTCGGTTTCTTAAAAAGACCCCATTGCACTGAGTCTATTGACAATCTGCCTCCCTCTCAGTATCAATAGCCATTAACCAGTTTAAACCTTGCCAAGTGTAGGAGATGGGAGCTAATTGCCTTGTGGTATAATGTAGCGTGTACAGTAATGGTGAATCAATGCGTTTGTTAGCATTGCAGGCCAAATGGATATTCATGGCTGAGTAAGTTCAAGTGTGCACACCTCACTAGCTCCACTTTCAATTTGCAGTAGTGTCTTTTTCACTTTGACCTCAGGAGATAAGATGCACTACAAGAATAGCTCCAACTCAATGCAAATCCAGGCAATCCTATAGGTATTAACAGGGGCAACTCTGATTGTGTTATTATACATAGGATTACATTGCATACTGTACGTAACATTTCATTAACAAAAGTTGTATAGTGCTGCCAGCAGTTTTATTCCCGCTCCACAAAATGATCAAATTAAAAAGTGTTGCTTAAAACATTGTACAATCTCCAATTCTGTTGGGACAGATTTAGATTGTTATATTGACATTTTGTGATTTTCTAATGCTTAACACAGATGCATGACCTCAACTTTTCAACTCCTATTGGTAAACCGCTCATGAGCTACAGGGAGATAGAACTAGGGGTGTGCCAAATTATCGGAATAGCGATATATCGTATAGTTTAATGTAATGATACAGTATCAATATTGGGGACTGCTGTATCAGTATATCGCCAAGACTATTTTTTGGTAAATTTTACAAATGTATGAAGAATCCCTCAGTCATCCAGGTAGAATCAATGACGAGGAGAAAATTCAGTTTGTTGACTGGACAAAAGTTACGTTTGGTTGAAGACGTTTCGCAGCTCATCCAAGCTGCTTCTTCAGTTCTGGTCAGAATGCTGGTGGACACTTCCCGATATCTGTAGGGAGGAGCTAACTAACTCAAACTAACACACCTACTTGTTTACAAATAAGTAAACTGTTGTAGTTTACTGAAGTCGTGCTGGGACACCCGAGTGGATTCGTGTATAGGGCGCTCTGGATTGCGGGGCGCGAAGTCATTTTTTTGATGGGGTTGGAAGCTTATGAGTGCTCCCTATGGTGCGGAAAATACAGTATTTAATTTATTTTGTTTTTGTTTTTTTTGTTTTTTTTTATTTGTCAAATAAAAAGTTTTTTGTACATTAGATGAACTTTTGTCTCAGTATGGTTGCTCAGTTATGGAGTTACCTCTAGGTATGTCACATTTGCAATCAATCACTGATGCATTGTTTGCTACTCATGTACAACCAGGAAGTAAAAGTATGAACTTTACTGAAATTGAACCAGGAAAATAAGGTAAAAATGTAATCTTAATATTAAACTACCACTATGTAAAGTTCTAGCTAAAACGTTTCATGGACAAAGTTCTAAAATTGTGTTTTAACTTTTTACTTTCATGGATTGTGGGTTACACGCCACCTCCGGAAAGTTACAATGTTTTACTTAAAATATTTGTTTTTTATTTTGATGAAATTAAGTTTACAGGAATAACTCAGAATTAAATCAGAACTGTTACCTTGTTTTTTGTTTTGCTTCCTACACTCTGAAGGTGCAGTCCATTTTATTGTCATACCATTTTCATTTTCATCATAGAAATAACAAAAACGGGTGACTACATTATCTTAACAATAACTCGTGCTGTGAAGAGATGAGACTTTAACAGTTTAACTTCTTCTGGTCTCACTGGTGAATATCTTCTTCTCATCGCTAGTACTGGGGCCTCTCTTTTTGGAGTGGTGCCACCTGTGTGGAGTGGAGCGCGCCGCATTCCCCCCTGACGGCGAGATGTATGCAATTAAACCATATTAAAGTCATTAGCCCAACACAAGTGATAGCCAACAGATGGTTACTGCGCAGAAATATGCCCTTAATGAAAGCCCTCACTCAATGTAGCGGTGGGCTTTTTGGCTTGTGTGGTGGCCAACAGCTGTACCACTCAACTGCAGAGCTTGATTAGACCGTGGTTGCTCCATCTCCCGTCGCATAGTAATTTCTTCCCATTGTCGATTTATAAAGAACCACATGTTTTGTTTTCTTCTCCCCCACTTAGTCATTTAGAGGCTGTTGGGTGTCATCTTAAGGCTTAGACAATCTGCAATGTAATTTTCTGAGAGACAAGATGTAGCAGTTCATATTGGCATGCTGCTGTTGCACTGGATGATTTCAATATAATTTTCCCTTTCATCTTGGAGGAAATCTGTACACAGACCCATGGGAGGGCTAAGTAAACATGCTTTGTTTGGTGCAGTCTTATATAAGTGATCAAGTGTGTTTTGAACTAGACGCAATGTAAATTACCTAACAAAATAAAGCACCAGTTTATTGCATATAGCAGAGTATATTAAGTTTGACTTTGTGGCATAATTGAAATGGATAGTCTTTGTTTCAAGCATTGTAAATAGTATAGGTACAGCACAGGCGCCCCCTGCCATTTTCATATGCCTTTTTAAAATAATAATTCTGAGTGCATGCATCATTTAATATTTAAATGCCCTATATTATGCAAAATTGTGAGGTTTCTGCCATGCTATAATACACACGCACACACACACACATATATATATAAAATATATATATTATCTTACCTTATAAACATATCAACAACAAATAATGAAATGACAACAATGAAAATAGCGCAATATTGGCCCTTTAATGCTTGATACTTAAATTCTGCTTTTTTTTTTTTTTTTTCTCAAATGTCTTTTATCTTATATTTCAAAGTCTGAGTCTCCACTTGTGATTTTGTACATCAATTTGTACTTCATAGGAAATTAGAGTTTATATTATATTATATTATATTATATGTGAGTCTATAGAGAGATCTGAATATAAATCATCATACCATGCCTTAATCATTAAGGTTCATTTGGTTTAGTTTTATTTTGTGTCTTGCTTGAGGTGATAATTAAAAATCTCTGTGGTTGGTCTTAAGATCTTGGCATTTTTGTTGCTTGTGTATCATTTATTGGAGTCATTCACTAAAAGATTTTAATAATATAAAAATATAAATTAAGTTTTCATAGTATAGCTGGTATAACATAAATGCCCCTCTGGGATGTTTTTGTTGACAGAAAAATCAAAGGAACTTTTGTATTGAATTGGTTTAGAGAGCCTACTTAAGCAAAGAAAAACAAAGAACTCCAACATATAAGAAACAGTTAGTCTGTCCCATTCACCGGCTGAGACCACCTCTTCTCAGCCCACTTCAATTTGCTTTGGTCGGCCAAAGTGCCATTGTGTTACCACCTCCCAGATTACTGAGTCCAAACTAAATTTGTTGTGTGTCAAGTTGACTTCAATGGAGGGAAAGTGCCCAGCTGTTAGAATATATAATTGATGTAACATAGAGGAAGGCTATATGTTAAATGTGTTTTTCTTACACACCAATTGAGACCTTTTAGTTAGGTTACTTGGAAAAGTTCCCCTCTACACTCTTCAATAACAGAATACTTTCTACAAAATATTGGATTTTTCTTGGATTTTTTTCATTGTAGCACAACTTCTGTTTCCAAAATGTTTCAAAATACCTTTCAAATTGTACAAAGGTCTATTGTAGTGTTGGAGCTTCCAAGATTTGCCGCTAGTTTATTCCAATGGGATTCCTTTCTTTGTGAAGGCCTGGGGCAGGGAGTACAGTGGAGTCTTGTATCGCCTCAGGCTGCCTAGACCAGCCACACTACTCTCCACAAACACATATTTACATATATATTTAAATAAGTGCTGATGCTGTTAAGCTGTTCCCTAGACACTTACACACCTCTGCCCTGTACAAATCGAATCATTTGTTTTGACCATTATATCCCTCCCCTCTTCTCTTTGTTCTTTTTCAAACACAGTTAGCTATGGTTGATTTGTATTCGGCCTAATGCCTGCAGCAGATGCTCCACAGGACACCTACAGTTCAAATGCTTTTCTAAGTAATTCTATCATCAGGTTTGAGATTGTTTTCACGTGATGAGACAAACATAACCCCACTGTTCTTTGTACGCTGCTGAATTTGAAATTTTTGTGAATAGCAGCGGCTGAGCAATGAAAGGGGAGAGTTGAGAGGGGAACTCTGTTGAATACCAATGAGGAAAAAGCCTGTGGAATACAGATGCTCGCGCCCACCTCACACAGTTCTCAGGGCCTGATGCTAAAAGCAACTGAGGTCAGCCTTTCAAAGTCAAGGTCGTGATCTGTTCAATTGTGCATCTCCAATAGTAAATCTGCAATAAAGTCAATGCTCTGAAGCACAGACCTGTACAGAAGGCAATGGGCCTTATCATGATATAGATGTAGAGTAGTATAGTACTTGTAAATATTTTTATACATATTTAGGCCTGTGCGCTACAACCAGATGTCAGCGATATTGGTTTAAAATTTGCTAAGCATGAATCAGCAGGTTTTGTAAACGTCATACTTTTACACAATCCTCCTGGGCCGTTCACATGAGCAGGCTAAATTTGGGGGAAAATATCTCAAGGAGTGGTGCAACAAATGTTATCTTTTTTTTGCCTCAAGCCATGGCAAAAATTCTGCAGACTTTTTTTTATATTTAAAATTTTTACAAATTGCTCCAATTTTCACATCTAAATCCACTTTCTACAGTATTACTCAAATATGGACTTGACCTGCGGTTCATTTGTAGATTCTTGCTGAGTTTTATTTAACAGTTTGCTCTCAAAAAGCAGTCATAGCATCTTTTCAGTAAAAAAAAATTATCATTTACTTTTTGCTGTTTCACAGTTGTATTGTACATAATGGAGGTCACTACATACAGTATATGCAGTAAAAAATATATACAAACTAGCAAAATAATCTCAGGTAGCCATGTTGTAATTTTGACACTGCAAGCATTAATTTCTAAATAATTAGTTTAGTCTTAACAATTGTCTTGTTGTGCCTGTGGGCAAGGATACTTAAGTGTTTAACATGGACAGATTAAAGAAACCTCAAGATGTCTATTAAATGTTTAATAAATGATCATCTTTTAGCCTTGGGCCATTGCTAGGCAGTCGTTTCAAAATGTGGTGAGTGTCAATGCTATGTTTACTTTCTAATAGCTAAGTGGAAGCACAGTTAGTCTTTTTTATTGTATAGCCTGCCCGCATGGCAGCTTTGAGCCTAATTAGTTCGAAGAAAACTTGTACTTTTTCACCCTCTCGTGGAATACAAATGCATTTTGTTGAAAAGTCACCGGGGTCGTTTCACTGACTCATTAAAACGGACCAGGAAGGAAAAATTAATGGCGCAAACACCTTCTGTTTAATGTGTGGGAGGGAAACAACACACACACTACCTTAGCTGTAGTAAATACTTTCACTTAATGTTCTGTGTACTTTGACTTTTGCAGTAGTTATGAAATAAAGGTGCAAAAGTATGTAGTGATGCATGACGTTGTGGTGAACAGTTGTCAACCTGCTGGGAAGCTCTTTGTATCGTACCGGCTGTTCAACCAAATTCAAAAATATTCTGGTTTGAATGACTAACAGACCTTGTCCAACCAAATGGCCTTTCTTTGGTTTGGCATAAAGAAGTACTGGTGGACCAGAACTTTCATTTCCATTAGAAAATGACTTTTACTATAGCTGCCCCCTCAAGACTAAATCTTCAAGCAACAATCCACTTGAAGAGCTGCCAGGGAACAAAGCATTTAACGTAATGGTAAAGTTACAAAAAAAGAGAATTTTGAAAAAGCTTTTTCATTTCAGGTTTCTTTTTAAAGAGGACATATTATGCCAAATCAATTTTAATGAGCGTTTAATCATAATGGTGATAATGGTTCTTACATGTTTGACTCATCCTGTATTGACTTGTATTCAAGGCTCGAGTACTCAGAAAATGTGTTTTTACCCATCTCCTTCTACAGCTATGTACTTACTTGAGAAATTCAAACTCTCGGTCAAACACAGATGTTCAAAAGTCTTGTATATAAAATAAAAACACAGTACACCTAAATGAAAAATCCACTGCCTGCTATGGTGAAATGCCACTGAGGATGTCAGGGCAGCAGCAGAAAATCACTTTCACAGTTTTGAACAGGAAGTCTTTCAACCATTTTCTATCAATAATTTTTGTTGTTGTTTTATTTTAGATTAATATTACTATTAACTAAATGTAAAATATCAATTTGTTCATATGGTTTATTTCTAAATACCCCCAAAAAGAACAATATGCCTTCTTCAGATGCTGTAGATGAGATTGTCATTTGTTAGGACCATGGTTCAGACTTTGATTCAGTCTTTTTGAGGTTGAGGAGTGACACGGTAGAACTCACTTAGGTGTGCACGTGGCTCAATTGTTGATTTGGTCCATAAATGTAATAATCAAAGAATGAGATTGGTTCATAAACCTGTCTGTCAATGCAATGCTATCGGCCACACACACCTGGAGCCTGCTTACCCCTTTTTCCGTCTGAAGGACATGTCGTAGTGGGTCTGTGTCGTCTGTGCCAATGTCTCTCCTCTTACTTGGTCTATACAGTTTTTATAATTTAATTTAATATTTATGCTGAAATTGTTACTAGCATTAGTATAGAGACAAACCTCCTTCAGCCTGTATAAACACTGAAATGCCGTTCAGTGTACTGTAGTATTCACTTCATTTATATAGTCTTTAACATCATTGCCAGTGATTATCCACCCACAACTCGCTGTATCCTGCGTGATCTTTTGCTAACACTATTAGTGACCGGAGGTAGCCAGGCACCGTCGTGCAGTCATCTCGCAGATTTCTGTACTGTACTTCCTTTCTGAAGTGCTATCTTAAACTTACTTTTCATAGACGTATAGTCAAGTTTTTCTCTTAGCCTAATAGAGAAAAGGTATTTCACCAAAGCATACTTTTAAATAGATTGTTTTTATATCTCTCGTATATGCCTGACATTGTTCAGTGTAATTATGTTGTTTTTATACCTGAAAGGTGAAATAAAAATTCAGATCATTTTCTCCAGTGACTGATGCCCTGTCATCTCCTCCAATGATAAATGTCTTTTTTATTACACAAATGCAGCAGAGGTATCTTGGTAATTAACTGTAATGAAAACATTTGCATAAAAGCTTGATTTTATCCTTAAGCTATATTTAAAATGAGCATGTTGGGCCGTTTTCTTTGACATTATTCTTTAGAGTATAATAAACCACCGTCTGCTTTCACCCACTCCTGTCTCCTCTCCTCAACATCTGCTGATTTATTGTGGCTTTTACAATCGACATTTTAGTCTCTGAGATGTTTGTTTATTTCACTGTTTCTTACCTTTTCTCAGCAAGTCCTTTTCATGAAAAAGTTTGTGGCTAGTCTTTGAAATGTCACAAAAATAATATGCAAATTAGATGTTTCTGTCCCTCCAACAACCACGTCAATAAATCAACAAAAAAAAAGCATCCATTAGTTTGCGTATGAGTTATTCTTAAATATGTATAGTAGTTGCTATGAAATTAAACAATTTTCTATTTCACTGTTAAATATATTAAAATGCAAATACGAAAAATGTATTTTGATAAACTAACAATTTGTACTTCAATCGAAAATCAGCCTCAGCTTATTTTTAGCAACACTGATTGGGTTTTAATGGCCACGCTTCATTTTATCTGATTTTACAATTGACTATTTTTGACATTTAAATTTCTCAAAAAAACAGACAATAAAATAAACGTAGTGTCCCTGGCTGTGCTCTCACTCTGTTTTCTTTTCACAGGGACTCATGATCCTTCTGCAGAACCTTCCCACAATGCACTGGGGCAACGAGGAGGTCAGCGTCCTATTGGCCGAAGCCTACAGGTTGAAATTTGCCTTTGCAGATGCCCCCAACCACTACAAGAGATGATAGGTCGTTTGCACCCATCTCCTCAGACTTCCTCCTGTTTTACTCCCCGTATGTTGAATACTGGAAGGACCGCTTCTTCATCGTCAACATCCTTTCTGCGATGGGCCTTTGAGATTTGAATCAACCAATGACTGCGAAGGACAAGTTTAGCATCTTTTTAAATTATAGCTCCAATCAGCTTTGGCGTATAGACTTGAACTTAATGTGGGAGATGCGTAAGCTAGCACCTCTTTGGTACAACCTTAGGCCTAATGCAGGACTGCAGCATGACATCGCCCGGGGATGCTGTCACGCTCTGAGAAAATGCTCCTTCCATGGTAATACATTGTTTTCCCCTTTCCCTCCGGAGGCAAAAATCTGACCTTTTTTCAGTTCAGAAAGACAAAGCACGAAGGCAAAAGGGCAAAGCTCCAGATGGTTTACATATCTGAGCTCTCCTGGTGACCACCGGAGGGAACGCCAATATTGTGCTAATTTTTTTCTGTTTTTATTTAACTTAACATGTTTTTTTTGCTTCGTGAACAAACGTGATCAGGATGTCTAAGATGCAACGTCAAGTCAGGGACTTTTTTTTTTGCTATGTTTTACAGTTAACGTTTAGATGTTCAAATGTAAAGCCAGGTCCAGTCAGTAATAATGTAGTCTTTTGTAAGATAACACCCAATCACTACTTGCCTGTGCCTTCATTTAGGCAAACTATCAGATTGTATTTTTAAACTGATGTTGATTGGTTTTCTGTCTGTTCAATTGCATTCACAGGAAATTCAAATTATCATTTTGAGCTGCTTTGCTATTACCATCTTATTTATCCAATATTATCATATATTTTACACAATCAACATGTGGATAAAAAAAATAATAATAGATTTGATGAATTTGGTAAATGAGGTATTGTTTGATTAAGTTCAAGTGGCTGGTGTAATTGGTAGCCACATGCTTTAATTAAGACACTGTACCACAAGACGGCCCAACCGTTGATTTAGTATGACTCATGCGAGAGGCTCACATCCTCTTCAAGTACTTAATTATACTGATTTGCTTTCTCCTAATACTTGTTTCTTAAAATAAAATAATTGGTCTGAAAAGCAGTTATAATATATAATGTAACATCTAGCTTATATGAGTCATAAGACTGCAAAAAAACAACAACATAAAAAACAAGAAATCAGTTACTATATATACATATATGCTCTTTTGTTCCACTGGGGGAAAATTGTGTTCCAGGTATGAGCCATAGCTTAGTTTTAGGCCTGGATTAGTGGCGTAATGGCTTCTTGTTGTCCAGCTGACATAATTAAATTTTGCTATCTTCAAAAGCAGCCATTTTTACCACAAATTTGTAATCTGCTTATATTAGACAAATTTGGCACTACCATGGCAAAACAAATTTGATACACAAATCTATGACTACAAAGTAAACAAATGTCCTAGCAATTATAATTAAATCAATTGCTTGGAGGTTACCAG
Source organism: Boleophthalmus pectinirostris (assembly GCF_026225935.1). Taxonomy (NCBI): domain Eukaryota; kingdom Metazoa; phylum Chordata; class Actinopteri; order Gobiiformes; family Gobiidae; genus Boleophthalmus; species Boleophthalmus pectinirostris. The sequence goes on along the minus strand of NW_026571133.1, from coordinate 17,326,819 downwards.
TTGCCCCTCATGGAACGAAAGCCCTTAATATTACCAACTCACCCTCCTCACCCCTAAAACCTTCAAAGTCCCATATTATGCTGAAAAATGTCATTTCTGTCCAAATTTACCAAGGAGTCGTGTGCATGTTTCAGTAATCCTGCTGAGGCCATGTTCTCAAGATATGAAAATGTGATATTTCAACAGTCTCTTCCCGTCCAAGTGCTTCTCATTCTAATCAAACTCATTCTCATTACCAAACTGCCCTGTGCCTTCACTAAAAACATCTCTGCTAGTTACAAACTTAAGTGTCACCATCTCCTCTCTTTACCTAATTTGAACTTCTTCACAATTTTACTTTTCTCCAAGTATTTCAGGTTGGATGAAATACAATTGCGAAAGCTCCAAATGATAGAAAAATAGAATAAAGCATAATATGGGAGCTTTTATGGTCATTTTTGGTTTTCAGGTAGACATTATCCACTCTTCAATCCTTAAGAAAATGTTTGCGCAGACTTCTGATAAATTATGATAAACTACTAACATTTAGAGTCTCTTGGCATCTGACTAATAACATTTTATTTAAGTTTACAAGCTCCGTGTTTCCCCATACACTCCAACAAGACGAAACTGTGCTCAATGAATGCCTTCTCTTTTGTACTTTCTTTTTATCAGCGTTTTAAAGATATGTGTTCACTTTTATTTTACGTTCTTTATGTGACAAGCCTATTGAGTTGTGCCTGACTTTGGAGACATAAGACACGCTGATTTAGTGTGACCTTAAATCAACCTGACAACAGTGACTCTAGAGTTTTATGTAGAAGAGAGGTGGTAGTTTTTTTTTGCACATTTAACTTGGAAAACACAGCACAAATGTTCTACTCAGCCCTTTGAACTACTGTTATCAAGAACAAAGAACAGAACTGAGTTGTTTTCATTGTGAGCAAGTGTCTAGAAAAATCTTTCAATTTAAATATTAACCAAATAATGATGATGAATTGAGTGTCCGAAAGTGTCATGAGCGTGGGTAGAAAACAGGGTATGTGTTTTTCTCTGCCAAAAACTATTGTGCTTTGGTGTCTACTCTGTATGAAACCATATGGAACTCAATAGTCCCACCCACCTTGAAGCTTATATACAGTATTTCCCATTCATTTTCTCCACAGACCTTTCCAAAACTTCAAATATTAAGAGTTTAAAAACATTTTTAGTCCAAAAAATGCAAAACTTAAAATTTGGCAAAATGTAATTAGTCCTCTAGCCAGGCTGGCGCGACCTAGTGCCTCTGCTCGATTTCATTTCTCTCCAACGATTAGATCAGGAATCAGGATGGCTCACAAAAACCACGGAAGTGCAAGTTCAGGCAACAGCCAATCAGCGAAGAGTCATATATTCAGTGTTGGCAACGATTCCAGAGATTGAGGATTTAAAGCTGGGATAAAGAGAATGTTTGGTGAATTTTATCAAGGGGAAAGACGTTATTGCCCTTCTTCCTACAGGATTTGGGAAAAGCTTAATATACCAGTTAGCCCTGTTAGCGGCCCATTACATACGTCACGACCAAATAGCAGCGATTGGTTAAATAATAAAAAGTACCCACCTACCGTCGAACAAAATCTAAGGCTGCGAGGTCAGACGGTTTGTACGAAGTGAAACTGGCTGATGAGTCAGGCTATTAGTCCTCAGCAAGCTTTAAAAATCTTAACATTATTTTTATTTTATTTGCATTTTTTTGTTTAGTTTTGTTTTTTCCATCAAAATGTCTGTGGGAAAAATGACTGGGAAACTTCTGTGACCCGAGAGGTTGGTGAGACTGTGGAGTTGCATGGAAACAGACATGAGAAGTTATTTCATAGGTAAAACATAAGGTCTGTATTTGTACCTATGAAGGAAAGAAAATCAGAAAACCACTGTCTCCCAAAGTTGAGTTGCCTTATTGAACACATTATTATTACAGTGTCTCAAAGAGTAAGCAGACATGCCTAGGTAGAGAGACAATTACCGCTGCAGGCTGACAACTTCTGTATTAGCTGTCAATGTGTGTATGCCTAGCAAAGACATCTATCCAGACAGCCAAATGGGGTTTCAAACAGGCCTAAAACGAAATCATTTTTTGCAATATCCAAAATGGGTGTTAGTGGTGAAAATGTTATTGTGCTTGGCAGTGGCATGCAACTCCTGATTTCTAAACGTTTCTCTAGTGTTGCTACAGTGTGACATCAGTTCCAAAATTAAAATGGCGACCCATTTTTGTATTTTAAAAAAATATATTTTTACGCAAGATGTGCTTTAATAAACAAACACAGAGCATTTATGAGCGAGAACCCCATCTCTGCGCTGTCGTCCGTCTCCGTGGCAGTGAAGACCTGAAAGCGTTTTGGCTGGAGCTTACTTCTGTGCTTTGCTCCTGTGCTTTGAAACTGCAACAAAAACACAAGCAACATCTCCGGGAGGTTAACCTGCAGTAACATTTTCAGCCACTGTACCCCATCTTTTTTTCTTTTTTTTTCTACAAACTTGAAAAATGTGGCTAGGATTGAAATAAGTCTGGGTTTGTGCTTGAGTGTGGGTGACAGGAGGTCCTTGAATTTAAAACATGTACAGAGAAGATTTTGAAATTGTAAATACAAAGTGTAAATAAATCCTATCTATGACAAACTAGAGCTCTTTTCCTGGTATTTTATAAGCTAGGTTCTTAATTTATTTCACACACCACTGATACAGTCCAAATGACAAGTTTTATATAGATTTTATCTACACTTTAATTAGCATCAGTAAAGCATGAACTAATACTTAAAGTCCTACATTAAGTGAAATTGACTCTTAAGCCATGTTAGAATGTTGTTACCTCCTCAAAAACATACCTGGAGCTGTGTTTTGTTTCTATTCACACATGTCTGAGTTTCCAAAGCTCAAAATCTTCTGTTCTATGCTATGTTAACAGCTACCATTTACCTTTTACTTAATAAAGATTGGCAATTCCAGGTTAAAAATGATCAGAAATCATTCTAGTGAAACCGTACAGAGTTTGTTTAAAAACACATTGGAGCACTTTCTATATTATAACATCACAAGTTGGAAGTGTTTGTGTGTTAAAGATGTGTGAATAAAACAAAACACAACTCCAGGTCAGTTTTTAATGAGGAAACAACATAACACATCAGAAAATGGCATAATACGGGACATTTAATTCATAATGAAGAAATACTTAATGAAGTATTATTCAGGCTCAGTAACTAAATTAGCTAATGCCTTACCCTAATCCCTTAAGTAGTTATTAAGCCTGAACTGTTCATAAATTATTTGTTAATTGTGAATTAAGTCTGCTTTGTTAAGGCTAATGAATGTGTAGTTGTTTTGGTAGAGGGGGATATCTTAAACAACTGCCTCATATTTGTCATTAATGGTAGCTTGTTCGGGGGGAATTTGCTTTATTTCCAGTAAAATATGGCTGCCCAAATACCATTAATCTTCAAATGTTCAGAGAGAAAAAAATCGTAAGGCACAACTTGATTCCTGATTCTGCTCAATTAAACTCATTCACTGACCAGCCTGTGTCTCTCCTTTACATTTGACTGCTAACTCCTTCATGTTCTATTATTAAACCTCAGAAGTACGTACTTGCTTCAAAATCATACTCACTTATGTTACCTATTCATATGTAATGAACACAATTACAGGACCTGTATAAATGCATTAGCAGCTAACAGTTGAGTTAATCAGTAGCCCACAGTATTGGTCAGGTTCACACACTTCACTTGTCATTTTCTTATGGAATATTTTTTCAAAGTGCATTTGCACAGATGCAGACACTGAAGTTGCTATGGTAACTATATATGGGACAAACTTTACTTTTCAACTCGATCATATTTTATTTTTGTTTTTTGAGAGAAAATGTTGGGGTCTACAAGCGTGAACAACTGTTATACTGTTCAACAAGAATAATGGATCAACTGTAATTCATTCCTAACCTAATCCCAAACTAGATTGTATGAATTTTGTATGAATTTTAATGAAGGCATTGGCATCTTAATTGTTTATTAAGTGTTTTATAATAATTTCTTGTAAGACACTACTCAAGTAGACAAGGTTTGGTATATGTGGTCAGTTAGGAGCCCACATCTGTGCACATGAAAACACCAACATTAGACTGGAGCTGGTGAAAAAATAACAATGGGAAGTACTTTGGAGATCAATGTTTTCCTTCACATATTGTTCCTGCCAACTGTGGGTTTCATACAACCTTGTGCTTTATACAGAATTATTAAAAGTGCTGTTCACCTGAACTGGATGAATTCCAATTCAGTAAACAATCTGAAACATGTGAATGCCTGAGGCATTAACAGGCTGGTAAATTCTAGAAAAGCTGTGCTGTCTGGATCATAAACTAGCTTCACAAACAGAAAATAATGTCAAGGAAGATCATTAGTTAGATTTAGTTTTTTAAACAGCTAAAAATGCAAGATGCACTGACAAAGTGCTCTGACATATTTATTGACTTCATAAGCTTTTCAAATTGCTGGCAGTGAGTTGAAAACCACACATCATCTCGCTGCAGGCAGGTGGGCAGTACAGAGAGCCTTTTGAGTTAGAAGCATTTTACATAAATATGACAGAGCCACAACACCTTTAAAAAGTCCTGGAACACAAAATTTTGGTCTACCACGGTGCATTGAGATGTTAATGAGGTTGCAGTAATAGAATTACTTGAATTTGCAGTAAAAAGTACTGCAAGATCCCTCATGGCCAACAAATTCTCTGAGGGTGGCATTTGGCCTCCGGGCCATAATTTGGACGTCCTCGATACAATTGATATAATGTATCTCACATGTCACCTCCAGTGAAGCGGGTGTGCAGTGGGATGTTACCTCTTTAAGTCTCTGTGAGCGTAGTTATCTTATACTGTATAAGATTATCATGATGAGCAGTCTGCAGGTACGAGGAGGTGGGGCTAATATAGACTGTGCTAACAGGAAGCCATAGGTTCACAAGCGTGGACCGCTCATACAGAGAGATACTAAGAACGTGGTGCACAGTCCATGAATACTGTTGCTCCCTTGTGTACATGATATATGTTTTTCTCACTGAGGTTTGAATTTAAATCTATTTCTTGGCCGCTAGAGTCCAATTTATCATTTTGTAATTGTGAACTTGTTGCAAGATAGAGACATTTTTAGTGCTGAAATATTCATGTTCATTTTCTGAAGTGTAAAATAGTAAAAGTGTCCTGTTCCCATTGGGGTTCAGCTTATTCTGGGTCTCTAAAGTGAACACGAGTCCTTTGAGGTTTTAATTCAAAGGTTTTAAGAAACACACTTTACTTGAACTTCTTTCTACAACAAAATCTACTTGTAATAGTTCTGCTAGAGTATTCTGACATGGTGCAAGTGTAGTTTTCAGTGAAGATTTGAATCAGCAACTTTTCACCTCACTTGGGTCTTTTTGACATGGCTCCCACTTCACCCCAAAGAAAATCTTTCATTAGTACTGATACAAATCATAGTGAAAGTGCCACAATGAGAGCCATCTGTTAGTTGTTACGATTCATTTATCAGATGGTTCATAGTGTTGACGGGCGATATGTTTTTGTTTTTTAATGTTCAAACTTTATTTAAGTGACATGTTTTAACATATTAAACATCCTATATTACACCAAATGGACTCTCGTGACCTTTTAGCCATGTTATACATTTGTTACTCATCAAAAACATACCCAGAGTTGTGTTTTCTTTCATTCACATATGTGTGAGTAACCCTTTATCAAGTTGGCATAGCTGTTAAATTATCTTTTGTTTAATAGAGAATTTAAATTCTAGGGCTGAAATTATCCAAATGATTCTAGTGAAGGTGTATGGAGTTTAAAAACACAGCACTTCCCGCATTAGCACATGACATCACAAGGTGGAACAGAGTGTTTCCTGTTGGAGAGAAGAACTCAGACTTGAGAGAAATATGCAGGGATTGTATGTGAATTAAACAAAACACTACTCCAGGTATGTTTTTGGTAAGGAAGCAACATTAGAACTTAGATAAAAAAATAGTGTAATATGGACTTTAATATGGACTTGACCTTCTTTCTACTAAAAGCTCTTAAAGGACGATCGTTTTGACCATGACACCCTCATCAGTAAAATGTCAAAAATGAGAAAAGTGGATGTCGAGTGCAGGATTTTCCAAGAAAAATTGACTTATTCCTATTTACGTACAAGTTAATGTTAAAATATTGTGTTGAAATTGCATTTAAAGTTTCAGGTTGTTCATGATATTATAATATTTTGTAAAAGAAAGAGTTAATGAATTTAAAAAAAAAGATTTCTGTAATAGATTTGCGTTTCTCTGCACAAATATTTGAACTTATTGCTATTTTTGGGGCATATATATGCCATGAATTTTCTGATCTGATCTGATTCTGAGTCCCTTTGGGATCAAAGTAGGTTGGATACGGCCCCCAGACCAAAATGAGTTTGACATGCCTTCTTTAAGATTTATTATGATGGTAGTTAAGTTTGCATGCTGTTACCTTGTACTTATGGACTGCGATATTGGGTCCTCTGTACACATTTCTATATTTACTGGAGTTATTGTTTATTGTGATACTGTGATAATGTTGTGGGAATTGAAACAGATAATGTCTTTATAATATAATTAAACAGAAGTTTATCTAATGCGTTCTACCTAAGTATTGTCTGGGAAAATGTTAATGTGACTGGGCCTAGCAATTAAATTCAAAATCAGCAGACAAGATAATGCAAAATGATGTTGATGTGTTTTATATGCTTGAGAAACCATTTTAATTTGCTTTGTTTTCCATCTTTTATTCATTCCAAGCTTATAAAATGCACTTAGATACAGAAGCAAAGCAGGAAACAAACGTGTGGTGTTGTGTACATTCCCAGATTATGTAAGAGTGCATGTGTTAGTGCGATAAAGTGCCAAGTCTCTGCTGTGAACGTAATGAGCACAGATCTGACACATGTCCACACCTGTAGAAGCTGCTCACTTCTCTATAACTCTCCTCTAATGAAACTTCTATTCTAAGTTTTCTATAGGACTTTCTTTCTCACAGGACTTAAGGAACTGATTATCTAACTTTTTTCTCAACAATAATAATGAATAGACTGAGTAAAAATCTCTGTTGTTTATCTTCAGGAAATGTATATTGAAAGCTATTTTTATGTGTAATATCATTAACTTTACTCTTGTGGTCAGATGTGCCACACATGTCTGGGAGGTGATGACACAATCCTTTTATTTTATTGTATTTATAATTTATTTTATTCTTTAATTATTTATGGCTAGTTTTAAAATTTCTCTGTAGATTTCACACAAAACATCTAAAACCTATTATAGCCACATTGACTTTTTCTAGGGCCCTATCCAAACATTGTTGCAAATATCTTGCAGCATATGTGGATGTATATAGGTGTATATCTGTGTGTGTATGTGTTGGTAAAAGTAAAGTCTCCAAGTTGCTGTGTAAGCTGAAAGGATGTGACTGGACCAACCTAAGCCAAAGTGGTGGTGATAAAGACTGAACAGTTAGAGACGGTGTAATTAACTGTGTGCGAGTGTGTCTCTACTGTACATGTGTGTTACTGCCACCCATGCCTTTAATATGGGCTTAACAAGTTCAATCCCACAGCTAGAGTCCACCACATACTTTAATTGCAAATAGGGTTTTGAATTAGTCCAAGGTTGGGGGCTGCACATATAGCTTAAAATCACTGCAACTATTAGTTCAACATGCTAAAGTAGGCCTTTAGACATTTACAGAGTGACCATCAGTATTAGAAAAATAAGTCACTTTAAAAGAAAATTACAACAATGATCTTAATCAAGTTGTTTTTTTTATTTTTTATTTTTTTAATTTATTTAATTTATTTTTTTTAATTCCATCTTCAGATATGGTTTTCTTTTTCTTTTTTCTTTTGGATATACAAATGGTACAGTTCTGGTGAATTTCAATGTATGGCAGTCATATGACCCCTGACTGGATTCTCATCATATAAATACATACAATGCAGATGCAGCAAATAGACAATAGCTACACAACAAGGATGATATTAGTATAATTAAATTACCGAGATTTAAAATAGACATTAAAAATAGAAAATACAAAAAACATGATTTAGGGTAGTGCACTGATAAAGACAAATACAACACAATCAGTAAATGATTTCTAGCCTGATTACCCCCTCCTATTACATGGGCACATTATAAAGCTCCAGGTAAAAAGGACTTCCTGAGCCTGTGTCTGTGGAGCAGGTGAGTGAGCGCAGTCTGTCACTGAAGGAGCTCCAGCTCATGCAGAGGGTGACTGCTGTTCTCCAGGACAGAGATCATCTTGACCAATGTCCTCCTCTCCGTTACAGACACCACAGAGTCCTGATCAGCCCTGATCACAGAGGAGGACTTCTTTATCAATTAGAAGCATTCACTGATGTGTTACAGTGCGCTCCAGGTAACTGGTATCCATCATTTCTGTTTGAACCTGTTGGAATCATGCTTGTAATGGCAATTCCTAATTACTGGGAGATGGCTGAGGGACTCCCTGTTCTCATATGAGATAAACAATGATGTATAACCATTACATAAACAGTTACATTTGCTATATATTACATTTACATGTCTCTGGCCTACAGTTTAGCATTAGCCATATTGTTTGCATACGTGTTAATTCAGCTGGAACTCTCTGAAGTGTGCCCTCTTAACGTTCAAGTGGTAAATATCCCACCCCCAGTTGGCTGTGTAGCAGCAGCATTAGCACTGTGGTCCCTGAGCTCACTGTTTTGAATGTCTCTCTCTGTGCACTGACACTTCCCTGTGGTTCTTGTGTTGTTCCTGCTGAGAGTGACTCTACACAGAGTCCTGCTGCATCACCTTTAGCACCACACAGCCCCATCCCGAGACACCACCTGGCTCCTGGCCAACTCACACTACACAATACATGCACTGCCATATACATACAGACTCTAGATTGGTCCCAAGGTAAAGGAAACTATGGTTGTGGTTGTGCAGTACTTCGAACTACTTGATAGTCACCTTGCAATTCTTAGCTGGTCTTTTAGTGTATATAATTATATTACCTGTTACATGAATTATTTATTACAGTTCATTAGTTTGTGCAAAGCACCGTTTGATTCATAACTGAAAGAGATTATTAATTACATTTTGGTTAATTGGTTGAATTTATCAAGTATATTTTTTGTGCACACAATGAACCATTAAATGAGTTGGTCAGCAATCACCATTATAACCTTTAATTAAAATGTCTTTTATTAAAAACAAAACTAATTTAATTAAATTATTAAATTACATGAAAAAAGGTATTTATTTGTTGTAATTAATAATGCATGATAATTCAATGTCCTCTCACCTGCCCCTGTCCCCTCACCTGTCCCCCACCTGTCTCCCACCTGTCTCCTCACCTGTCTCCTCACCTGTCCCTCACCTGTCTCCTCACCTGTCTCCTCACCTGTCTCCTCACCTGTCCCCTCACCTGTCTCCTCACCTGTCCTCACTGTCTCCTCACCTGTCCCTCACCTGTCCCTCACCTGTCCCGTCACCTGTCCTCACCTGTCTCCTCACTGTCTCACCTGTCTCCTCACCTCCCTCACCTGTCCCCTCACCTGTCACCTGTCCCCTCACCTGTCCTCACCTGTCCTCACCTGTCTCCTCACCTGTCTCCTCACCTGTCCCCTCACCTGTCCCCTCACCTGTCCCTCACCTGTCTCCTCACCTGTCCCTCACCTGTCCCTCACCTGTCTCCCTCACCTGTCTCCTCACCTGTCCCCTCACCTGTCCCCTCACCTGTCCCCTCACCTGTCCCTCACCTGCCTGTGAGTGAAAACATGATAATGCGGAGACATTTTGTTCTTCTTGGGAAACGGCACATTTTGTTCCCTCTGGTCCTCATGGCTTCAACATGAGAACGATGAGAGCAAACTTAATTATGTTTGTCTAAGGACTATCTGTGATGAAAGGCTCTTCTGATTGTAAAAATGACAACACTTAACTTTTAGCAAATGCATCTATTCACTTTGAATTGCTTTGGTTTGAGAATCCAATAGCAAAAAATTATAAAGTTACAGCTACACTAAGTCTAGCTCTCCAATCTTCACTTGATAATACATGGAGAAGACTTTGTCATTGTTAAAAAGTATAATGTAGTGTTGATAGAACAATCGTTGAAAATAATCACTTCAGAAATTCTGTACCATTTGAAATTGTTTTAAATTATTAATCAATCAATCAATTAATACATTTTTCATTTGAAATCTTGAATTGAGAACTACCTTCAGCTAAATTATTACCCACAGAGAAATATCATTCACTAAATCACATTGTAGTGTAACCAGTAATATTAAAATTTCAAACTTTCAATATCAATAAATTTTTGTAATTTTAAACTCAAAATGACACTTTGAATGAAACTTTATAACGACAGTGTTGATTAATGTTGATAGTATCAGGGTCTCTCGGCTGGCCTGGGAACTCCCTGGGGAGGAGCTGGAGGAAGTGGCCAGGATGAAGGAAGTCTGGGATCCCCTGCTTAGACTGTTGCCCCCTTGACCCACCCTCGGATAAGTGTAAGAAAATGGATGGATGGATAGTACGAGGGTATTATTTCTGTATTTTACACCAGCATACAGAGAACAGTGTCTCTCTCAAACATGTGTAGTGTAAGGAGAAATATGGAGAGATGTAACCCTTGAAAACCCTCTGAAGTCCTGACTTGTCATCAATCTGTGTTGTTACAATGTGCTCCCTCTGCACAGGCCTCCATCACTTCTCTCCCCCTCATTCTCTCACAATGAGCTTGAGGAGGGCATTTTATGCAAAGTGACTCGTAGGCACCAATCATCCATCTTCATTTACCAGGATTTAACAGCTGTATTCCTTCCAAATCTTGGTTAAAATACAGAAGAAAATTCTTAGTAGGTGGTATTGTTATACCAATGTTCAGGTCAGTTTGAAGTGTCTACTATGCTTGGAGAGGATGGAGTTATTTTAAGTTACATCAAAGTAAATAAAGAAGGTCACACCAAAAATATAATTCTGTTACATTCTTTTACCACTTCACTACTAGTTATTTATTATCAACACAATGCAGACTTGGTTGTGAAGGCCATTAAGTGCTTGGATATTTTGAATGTGAAAGGAAAAGTTATATTTAATTCATAATAATAATTATTCACATTACAGTATTCAGAGGGAAATTGCTCTGCCAAAGACACTGATAGCTTAGTCCTTGTTATAAAAAAATGTATAATTGTAATATTAAAGAATAAATTATTTTAGGATACTTATATTTTAACCTTTTTCATTTTTGAGACCAAATATTGTTGTCCTCAAGACAGGCCTCATGACACAGGCAGTCTTCTTGAATGTGCTATGCTGTGGTAACTATAATTACATAGTTATGGATCACATTATATATTTGAAAATTTCTTTTATACCACATATTACTCTAAGTCCTGGCTTCCTAAGCAACATCTAATGCAAAGCAGACAGACGGAGAGGTCATGACAGGTGGGCCTATTTTAAAAGACCAGAAGTCACAGAAATAAAAAGACAGGTTTTAATAGCTCATTTTAATTTCAGCCGTGAGTCGAACCGTGGAAAGGAGGTGAGCGCTCCAGAGTGGCAGAAACACAGCCATAAGAAAAAGTAAAGGGTTAGTTGGTGTATGTTCCTCATTTACAGTGAACGTGTGTGTGAGAGAGATGGAGAGCAGTGTCACAGTAAAGGCCAAAGATGCACAGTTAATGGTTGATCTTTGAGAAAGGTCAAGAAAGCAAGAGCATCCAAATTATTTAAATGCAATGTTATTCCATATGGACAATGACCAGGAAACCAGAGGGCACATTGTTAGTAAGGCGAAGCATTGCTAAATGTTACAAGGAGGGGCCAATTACATTTAAGTATAAAAGAATAAATTTTTGGTTTGTCAGAAGTTTTGCTACAGTAGCAAATCAGGTACCACTTTATAGTGCTATTACACATTAATTTACCTTAATGAAGCATGAAGATTGACTTAATTCATAATAAACAAATTTCATTGAGCTTCAATCTAATTAACTTCCTACTACTTGAAATGCTGTGCTGTAATGTGTGTCTGGAAATAAGTTGGACAATATACTCATAATTCATATAGAATCATATTTGTTTGCAGCTACACCCAAAGTCATATTCAAAATGTTATTGAAAATCTTTAATTTCACATGGGTTTTGTGTTGTGTTTGCAATGGAAACTGTGGTGTGTGCATTTGTCATTCCCGGATTTGATCCAATATGGCCGACTTTCTGATTATATATTATATATTATATTGTTTGTTTTGGTAATATTTCTCAACATTCGTTGAGTGGTACCCCAAATTTCTACTTGTAGTCAAAGTTAGATCAAATGATTGTCTCTGGTGTAACAGTGGACAATTTTTCCTGTCCACCGGAGGATCAAATCATCATCTACTGGCCGAGACTCTGGCGTCTGGTCCCTTTGTGGACAAGCATCTTCTGCTGATTCACTTACTGGAGCTGAAGCCCGTTGAGTATTCACACAGCTCTGACCTCATAGTCCTCCTCGACTTAGAAGACAACCATGTGACCACAGACGCTGCTCCAGTCACCAAACCTCTGAAGCAGTCTTTTTTTCAGAGGGTTGATAGAGTCCTACGTAGAGTCAGAGATGCTTTGTGTTGCTGTGTGCATCCACAAGAAGACCACTGAGTCTTCTTACATTTTGATTATGAATAAATGTATTATTATCACACCATTCATTCATTCTGGTCTCATTTGGACTTTGACAGATGCTACAAATATAATAAATATGTCAGTTGGTCTCCATTAAGTAGAATTACAAATGCTATAGTACTTGAGTACAGGATAGAATGGTAAATATGCATTTTTTACAGTCTTTGTGTACAAGGAAATAATCATTTTATAGTCAGTTACTAAAATAATAGTTAGATACAGCCCTTGTCAATATAAATGTTAATAATAATAATAATAATAATTATTATTATTATTATTAACCTGAGTGCCATGGGTAGCATAGGGCCAATTGTAATTGTTCAACAGTGGCAGTGCAAAGCACTACCACGCTGAGTGCGCTTCATGGCGAAGCGCTCTCCCCTTTCCAAACACAGTGGCACTCATGTCATCGACTGGCGCTCGCTGACATGGCATGGTGGCATCGCCCATGCCTAATTATAATTGTTCACCCCAAAACCATTGTGCACGATGTCAAGTGCGCCCACAAAAACAGAGCACGAAATGCTCTCCCCTTATCAGACACTTAAAGCCACTCAACAGTGCCACTCATGGCATCCAATAGTATAGACTGGCATTGCTCATTGCCGTGATAGTGGCATAATTGTGATCGTTAACCCTGGTAAACTCCAAAAACGTGCACTGGATATGTGAGTAATTGAAGAGATCAATGACAAGTACAATGTGCTGCGAGTACTGCGAGTGCAAGAAAGGGCCGATCATTGCCGCTTGCAGTTATATAATAATAATAATAATAAATAATAAAAATAATAATAATAATATAGATTTTGTTAATGTTAAGTGGCTCAAAAATGGCAATGTTGCCATTCCACCCATACAGATCTCATGAACTGCAATAACCAATCCATTTCAAAAGCACCAATTGAAGGTCATTTTCTTCACTTAATGATAACCACTTAAATCAGAACTGGCGTTTGAATGAGAGCAGTCTGTAGCCCTTACCAATGGGCCATGTTCTCTGTGAAAATCTCCAGTGCAAATGAACACATCTAATCTGGAGTTGAGTGAGATTTGGAGCGTTGCACTGTGAAATCCTGTTTGTTACCGTGCATGCCTCCACTTCTCCTGCAATAATCTTCTGGCCCTCACTGTAAATCTTACATCGAAATTGATCTAGTAACATGTGAACTGTGAATTATGAATTGTGATTTTTTATTTTTTTTTGTGCTGTGGTAGATATATAAGATGGATTTTCAAAATGGGTGCGGGAAAAAAGAAGAATCTTGCTGTGCCTATTGTCATATCACCTTGACAATGCCTGATCTGAAGCTTAGCAGGGTTAGGCCTGGTTAGTAGTGGGATGGGAAACCACTAGAACTACATGTTGCCATTGTGGGGTGTGTAGTGTCCTTCTCAGACCAATGAATACTGTTAGTCTGTCCATGAGCAAGATATTTCACCCACCTTGCCTTCAGTGTCCATGTAAACTGGTGTAATAAAAAAGACATAATTCTAATAAGCAGATTGGCTGATGTATGCAGATGTGTGCAATTGAGTGTTACACGGTTAGAGATGTTACACATAATTGAGCAAAGTGATCACAGGATATAATAAATAATAAACACACATAGGCACAGAAATGACTGCTCTTCAGTCTATGGAGCCCCACACAAGGTCCCATGAGCATATGCATAAAAACCACTCCATCACAGATAATATCTGGTGACACATTAGTAAGAACACTGGCATAGATTGAATTCATTAAGTATTTAAATGAATCCTAATCATTTGAAAGTAACCAGGCAACAAACCCTTTTTCCATCAACTTTTTGTATCCGTTCATTCAACACATGTGAGACTCAAATACCAAGCATGCAGACTTTCTTTGTCCCCTTCTTCCGCTCCTTTCACACTTCTTTTGATCTGGCCCCAGACAGTGCACCCTCTGCAGGGCTCCTCTCGTCTCAAACTGATATGCCCTGTGCTTCCTCCCTCTGTCTCCTCCTCTTCTTCACCATCAGACTCCATATACATACTTTGGACTCTCTGGCAGTAATTAATAGACATACAGCATCTGTAGGACCCCCCACTGAGAACAGAGCAGACCCGCGCCACCTGACTTCACAGTACACAGTGACAAGCGTGGAGTGTTAGTCTGTGTAAAACTG